>NC_133494.1:2116701-2166582 GCF_025370935.1 Choristoneura fumiferana
GGCTGTTTCACCACCCTAGTTTAAATTTTATTTTGCGGATAAATGTGATGCCGTCTCCGTCTATCGAACAAAACAAATAGAGACGGCATCACATTTATCCGTAAAGTAAATTTTTAATTCGACTGGATGGCAAACGAGCAAGTTGTCTCCTGGTGGTAGTGTGTTGGTTTCCTGTCAATTAAACAAAAAAATAAGAAGATGCTGCAGTTAATTAAAGTTCCTTGGTACACTTTTTTACTAAGGATTGACGTCATGGCCCTACTTCCGAACTTTGACGCGGTTCATCTTTGTTATTTTTTCTTAGATTGACAACAGAAATAATTCTTTGGTAAAAATTTAATTTTTAATACAAGCTTTTATCTGCTGACTGTTCTTTTTGTTGACTTTACTTGTATTGTCACCCAAACTGCATTTGTATACCAAATTTCAAAGTTGAAGAGTACCGCCCTGTGGAGACGATCCTGGCCGGACTACCAGGATGTCACTGCCGTACTATTGTATTGTCATGCAATGAGGGCTATCGTTTTTAATCTCACTAGATGGCGCACTGTTGCGTGAGGTTTTTAAGTATGGCTTTCAAAGTCTGTTATTACGGGCGTGAAAACAAACTTTAGATTAAAATCATATTTAATACACCTTAAAACCGTACCATAAAAATATCGAGCATGCCACAGTGTTGCATAGTCCCCGCTTGTGGAACAAAGGGAGGACAAAGGTTTCTGAAAGACAAAACTGTCTCAAAACACAGACATTCACTGCCCCGGAACGCATATTTGCCATAATTAATTTCAGATATTGCAAAATATTCACAAAATTATTCTAATTATAAATAAACCCGCGTAGCTCACCCAAAAACTATGAGATTTGACATTTCGGAGACCTTACGCTACACTAGCGCCTCCAGTGGCGAATTCATACGCGATAGCCCTCATTAACATAAGTGTGCCAAATTACAAGTCAATCCAACTACTGGAAGTTGGTCGAATTTAACTTAACACAAGACACTTACTTAGAGAACTTAGAGGACTTAAGATTTGACACACAGACAACGGGGCAGGTGAAACTAAATAAAAGCTTGCAAAAATAGGACGTGTCCATTCTACTATCCTACTAATATTATAAACGCATAAGTTTGTATGGATGGATGGATGGAAGTTTGTTTGTATCTTTGTTACTCTTTCACGCAAAAACTACTGAACGGATTTGCATGTAATTTGGTATACAGGCAATATATACCCTGGATAACATATAAGCTTCTTTTTATCCCGAAATAACTACATTAAACTACATACTAATTCTGCGCAAGCGAAGTCGTGGGCAAAAGCTAGTATTATCTAACTGACGGACTTAATAACATATGTGGTAGATTTTTTTGGACATTCATAAGTGCTCGTTATAGCCTAAATTGAATAAAGATATTTTGACTTTGACTTTGATATGTTTTTACCCAGAAATCTACCCAATTCAACTGTCAGATTGAATGCTTTCGCGAGTGAAACTGCGGGTAAAGATAAGTGGGTTAAAAAGTAAAAAAATGAAAATTTTTAATTATAAAATAAATAAAAGCATAAATTATTGCTAATAAACCACTTACACGGATAAGGTTAAAAAGACACTTAGGCGAAACACGTCGAATCCAATTTGCTTGCGTGTATCAGCGTCGACAAATATAATGTATTCATGAATTCAAAATGAGGTGTAGATCGGTTCTCTTTGACTGGAAATTGTTTTACTTTGCCAATCTTGGATGTTAGGGTGTTACATTGCTGAGAGGTGTTATTTGGAAATTGTACTTTTGGTACACATGTAAGTAGCTTTTTCCCGCGGCTTCGCCCGTGTGGAATTCGGTTATCGCGCGCTGTTCCCTCGGGAACTGTGCATTTCCCGGGATAAGAAGTAGGCTATGTCACTCTCTGACCCATAAGCTATCTCCATGCCAAAAATCACGTCGACCCGTCGCTCCGTTTGGACGTGAAAGACGGACAAACATACAAACACACATACACACTAGTGTTGCCGATCGATAGTGTTTCGATAGACTATCGATAGTTTGAGCAAAAGCGAAAAGCGAAGCATTATTAGACATCAAAAATATCGACACTTTTGATAGTATTGCACGAAAAGAGATATCGACACTCAAAGTCAAATTCAAATCAAATTCAAATGATTTATTCAGTAAAAAGGCCGCAATGGGCACTTTTACACGTCATTTTTTAAACTATTGCCAAGAAGAATGCGCCGCAAGAAACTTGGCAGAAAGTCATTTTTTCAACATAAAATAAATTACAAATAAAATACTTAAAAACTACAGATACAAATAAATAAAGAAAATACAAAAAAATAATAATAATAATAATACAGGGATGTATGGGGTCCCTTAGTTACAAAACTAAACACTAACTGTTATCTACGTTCAGTGGAAGTGTAAACTGCTTCCAGCGTCATAAAATTAAAAAAAAAAAAACTGAATTTACATTTCTGGTCAAGTAACCATTAAGCTTTTGGATATCTATCACTATCGATAGTATCGATTGCAAACCATCGATTTTTCGGCAACACACATACACACACACTCGCATTTATAATATTAACTAGTATGGATATACACAGATTGGTAAATTTTGATGGGGGTAGTGCTAACAAATAGACGACCAATAGCCTAGCAGTTAGAGATCCTGACTACGTAGCTTGAGATCCCGGGCTCGATACCCAGTCGAGGCAGATATTTGCATGAAAAATACAAAAAAAATTATGCTCGGATCTAGGATGTTTAATAGGTATTTAACAATGAAATTATATTCGTCAGTATCTATTGTTTACCACCCATAGTATCTGCAGGCGAATTGGGAAGCGGAATTGAAGTTCCAAAGTAGCGTCGAAAATTATAAAAAACTATTTTAAAAATTGCTTTTTGATGTTAAGAATATAAAGATGGCTCGTCTACCGAGGTGTCATCTCATAGGCCTATTGCTGTCTTGTCGGTATTTGGAAAGGTCTTGAGGGTTTGATTAATCGCCAAATAATTACCCAAATATCACCTTACTTAACGGACGCGCAACATGGTTTCCGCGCTGGCCGGTCGACTGTCACCAACAATGTCAACTTTTCTGATTTTGTTCTTCAGCACATAGATAGAGCCGGTCAAGTAGACGCGGCCTACTTTGATTTTAAAAAGGCCTCGATCTTGTTGACAACGATGTATTATTGCGGAAACTATCGGCATTTGGGTTCAGCAGGTGCCTCCTAACGTTCATCGCCAGCTACCTGAAGGATCGGAAACAATATGTCCAAATCTGTGGCCACTCTTCTAGGGAGTTCTATACCCGGTCTGGTGTGAGTCAGGGGAGCACGCTGGGTCGACCCTGTTTCTGATAATGGTCGATGATCTACCGCCGTCGTCAGTAAATCTGAGTGTCTCTTGTTTGCCGATGACTTGAAGGTGTTTTCGGCTATAAGTGGGGACGCGGACTGTGAAGCGTTGCAATCAGACATAAACGCTATATCTAATTGGGCGCGTATCAACAGATTGTCGTTTAATGCTGGGAGTGCAAAGTCATCTCTTTCACGCGTTCTCCGACAGCTGTTGAGTATTCCTATGACTTGGCAGGTAGCTCATTGCTCAGAGTTCACAGTACTAGGGACCTAGGCTTGATTGTGGATGAAAAACTTGACTATCATCAGCATATCATTAGCGCATGCAAGAGTGCCAGTAGAGCCTTAGGATTCATAATGCGTGCAGGCTCGCAGTTCAAGAGTGTAACTGTCTCTATTGTCCTGTATAATGCTTTTGTACGTAGTAAGCTGGAATACAATTCCATTGTTTGGGATCCTATGGAATCGAAATACAATTTGCTCATAGAGAGAGTCCAGCGAAAGTTTGCTCGGCACCTGTATAAGAGGCTATATGGTTATTATCCGTTTTTGTTTCCGTCGCTGTTTGTGTCAGGCATGGTTGGGTTGGATACCCTAAGCCATAGGCGAAAGTTGCATTTGCTCGTACATTACTGTTCTTTGTTGCAAAATAGAGTCAATAATCCTCTGGTACTGCGGCAAATGACTCTATTCGTCCCGCAACGGTATGTACGGGCGGGAGTGCGCCGCCGCCATCACTTATTCGCAGCGTTGGCGGGGCTGAGGACTCGTAGAGCTAAGAACTGTCCAACGGCCAGGGCAATTGCGCTGCTAAATGAATTTTTGACTGAAATCCAGGATGCTGACGTGTTTGCCGATGGTTGGGGAGCACTTTTATCTAAAATAATGTTATTTTTAGCATAGTATTAAGTATTAACGAGCTAGGCGTTTTGGTGCAAACTGTAAGCCTGACTTTGTATTGAATAAATAAATAAATAAAAAATACAAAACAAACAATTTGTGGTTGTTTTGTAATTTTGTAATTGTTAACATTCTTATATTGCAAGTTTTCTAGAATATTATAGATATTATATATACTTGAGAACCTCCTCCGTATTATTTCGTTGGTTCAAAATCGGTAAAATCATTATATTCAGCCGCTTGGTACACTTACTTTTTACGATCTAGTATACTTTTAGGTCCTATGCCGTGAATAATGTTGTTTTTTTTATATTCCTGTCTTAATAAAATCACCCGAAAAGCCAAAATCAGCCCTAACTCAGCATTGACATCTCCGACCATAGATTACGATCCGATGCCTTCTTCAGCAACTTTGACGTAGCGTTATTTATCAGCAACCATAAACAAATAGCGAAACAGACCATCTGTCTCCAACGTCAGACTTATCGTTCACACCAAGATGATAAGTTACCGTTTCTTTGGTGCCCTCGTTCTTAGAGAACTAAGCCTAACGGAGGCGTCGCGAGTCTATTCACTAGTATATAAATATAATTTTGTATTTAATGAAATAATACCGGATAACTCACGTCTTAAATCTAGTTTAGCTCTGCGGGCGGTAGAAGGGCCCAAAACATGTCGAGCTAAACTCAATTTCAGACGTGAGTTATCCGGTATTATTCAATTAAATATGAGTGAGCACGGTAGTTTCATGTTCAAAATTAATTTTGTGTGATAATTTCATCGAAATTATTTTTTAAAAAGTATCTGTTAAAAATATATATAATGTAAGCTTTTTTTTTGCTGGCTGTGTTTTTGTCTTTCTACTTACATAATGTATACCATATTTCAATTCAATCCGATCGCTGCAAGTGGGTCAATATGAACTTGCAAGATTTGACCCAACAACAACAAACAGCGCAGTGTACTTCTATGAAGCAATTGTGTGTTCATGCAGCTCCTCTACCTCCACACTGTAAGAACGCGCACAAATCACACAAACCCAACTATCACCACCAAGACACTACACTGACGCATTTTAAACTCAATCAGAGATCATTTTTAGAGCAACAAAACAGTTTACCATGCTACCAGTTATTTCAGTCTAACTTCTCCTGTTGGCTTAATGCTCTAAGCTTTTTATCGACTATGACAATTTAAAATGGCGTTATCGATACATTTGGTAAACTTGTTTATGTCCTACACTATAACGGCATAGAGTTTAAAATGCAAATACAGACTGGTGCTGTTATGCCGTTTGAAATTTGCGCAGTTGTTTTGTCCAAGTTAAATGATACCTTACTATGTTCTGATAAGGTTACATTTGTCTGTAACAATTTAAGTGGTTTGTCAAACTTCAGTAGCCGCAGGGCTATCACGTTTTTGTTACTGTGTCTTGAATTAGTTTTGATTTTTTAGCTTGTTGTTGTTAGTTATACCACCCTCCACTATAGGGTTACTATAGTGGAGGGTGGACAAAAAAGGGACACTTCACACCAATTGACCTAGTCCCAAACTAAGCAAAGCTTGTACTATGGATACTAGGCAATGGATAAACATATTTATATAGATAAATACATACTACAAATAATCACCAAACAATGTCAAAGAAAATTTAAAAATTATTATTTAAATCTATATATATATAATAATTATATTAAAAACAGTTATACACTAAAAAAATAAAAATAAAATGTCAAAAATCACGAAAAGGAGAAAAAAAAAAAAAATGAGAATACACACATACATACTTAAATATTAAATATATATATTTTTTACATAAGAAATGATTTAAACAATAAAAACTTAATTTAGTACAAAATTAGAACATTTTTTTTTATTCGACTGGAAGGCAAACGATCAAGTGGGTCTCCTGATGGTAAGAGATCACCACCGCCCATAAACATCTGCAACACCATTGTATTGCAGACGCGTTGCCAACCTAGAGGCCTAAGATGGGATACCTCACGTGCCAGTAATTTCACCGGCTGTCTTACTCTCCACGCTGAAACACAACAAGCAAGATGGTGGTAGCAATCCGGGCGGACCTTGCACAAGGTCCTACCACCTGCTAATCTTAGGACAAAAAATATTTTGAAGTGCCATTAAACTTAATGAAATAGAAAAATACAACGCTACAATGCGGGAATGCTGCCAGCCTTCTGGGCACAATGAACAGCGACGGTGACCTAGGAGGGATTTTTATTTATAGGTTAGGCTAGCTTATATATTTGTACATAGTCATATTTTTAAATGTTTAATGTATTGTGTTTTATTGCTTATTGTTATAAATACAAAATGTTTAGTCAAAATAGAAATAAAAATGCAACTTTTATTCCGTAAGTAGATCAGCGCTTTCGGAAAAAATCATGATTGCCAAGAAGAATGAGCCGCAAGAAACTTGGCAGAAAGTTATTTTTACACAACAAAAACTGCATTACAATGCACTCAATTTTTAATACAAGCAATAAAATGAAAATTGACAAATATAATAATAATAATCCCAGCCTATATACGTCCCACTGCTGGGCACAGGCCTCCTCTCAGAATGAGAGGGCTTGGGCAGTAGTTCCCACGCGGGCCCAGTGCGGATTGGGAACTTCACACACACCATTGAATTGCTTCGCAGGTTTGTGCAGGTTTCCTCACGATGTTTTCCTTCACCGTAAAGCTCGTGGTAAATTTCAAATGTAATTTCGCACATGAATTCCGAAAAACTCAGAGGTGCGAGCCGGGGTTTGAACCCACGATCCTCTGCTTGAGAGGCCATAGGTCAAACCACTCGGCCACCGCGGCTTCAAACAAATATATGCAAAACAATTAAAAAATTACACTGATATGGATTAACTAAAGACCTCAAACGGCCAGTAAGTCGGACTCGAAAACAAAATGTTAACTGTGGGTTTTTAATTTTATTTTACTTTAATTAAATTTATCGAAAATACAAACTAAGACATAGATGCACAGAAAAACCATAAAAAGAGACCAGCGCTCCGCAGAGTTGGGGTAAAAGAACAAATTTGGAGTTAAAATATAAAATACAAAAAGACTCCAAAAAACCAATCATAATTAATTAAATTTTGTGTGAAAACTTTGTCTACATAACTGCGCTTAAAAAGATACAGCCCCGTTGCAGATGAACAGACTACAGAGACTTAATAGAGTCCCGTTGCAGGGTTTTTTTTTTATTCGATTGGATGGCAAACGAGCAAGTGGGTCTCCTGATGGTAAGAGATTACCACCGCCCATAAACATCTGAAACACCAGGGGTATTGCAGACGCGTTGCCAACCTAGAGGCCTAAGATGGGGTACCTCAAGTGCCAGTAATTTCACCGGCTGTCTTACTCTCCACGCCGAAACACAACAGTGCAAGCACTGCTGCTTCAAGGCAGGATTATCGAGCCAGATGCTGGTAGCAATCTGAGCGGACCTTGCACAAGGTCCTACCACCTGCAAAAGGTTAGGAAAAAAAGGTGCATAAAGATAAGAAAAATCTATACGAAACTTACTTTTTAAAAAGGATTTTATTTGTAGAATTGTTGCTACCATCATTAACGGAAGCTCTTTATAAATCCCATGTTTTATCTTAAAACATATTATTATGCAGACTTGCATCATTATCCCGACTCCCTTTGAGTTTTTTTAATTGCTACCGACATGTCATGACGTCATTAAAAACAAAAAGTAAAAAGTAAAATTTAATAATTTGAACCGCTTGCAAGAAAAAAAAGCCGGGTTGTCTGTTGGCCTGTACCAATCAAGTCAGCCGAAAGACGTCCACTGCTGGACATAGGCCTCCCCCAAGGCTAGTTTTTGGGGGGGAAATGCCTTAGTCGCCACTCTTGGCAGACGGGTTATCGACCGCAGTTATGCCCGATAGTTCGCGGAGGACGCTGCTGCCCATCCTCCGTTTTAACCCTTAGTCGCGTCTTATGACACTTACGGGAAGAGATGGGTGATGCAATTCTCTACCGACACCACACGGCAAGGACGGCTGTACCAATACCTGTTATTTATATATTTATTATCCACTAGCATTTATCCCGGCTTCGCACGCGTAAATCATTGGATACAGCAGTTGAATTGAAATTCCGGGATTTTATTAAATTCTCGTGGGAATTCCCTAAAATTACATCGTGGTTTTCATTGGCGTTAAATTAAAACACCCATGCCAAATTCCATGGCTCTAAACCCAGCGGTTGTTATTTCGAGATTTTAGCCCTATCCCGTGGGAATATAGAGATAAAAAGAATCTTATGTGTTATTCCAGATGTCCAGCTACCTACATACCAAATTTCATAACTCTAAGCTCAGCAGTTGTTATTTTAAGATTTTATCCCTATCCCTTGGGAACATCAGGATGAAAAGTATCCTATGTTTTAATCCAGGTTATAAACTAACTTTTTGCCAAATTTCATCCAAATCCGTCCAGCCGTTTCAGCGTGAAGAAGTAACAAACATACTCACTCACTCACAAACTTTCACATTTATAATATTAGTAGGAAGGATTCGAGTATCGGTTTGTTGCGTTGAAACATAATTATTTGAATTAAGAGCGTTTATACCTACTGAGCTGGCAACGTTGCATTTTTGTTAAGTTTTTCTCGATTATTCCATATAAATTGGATGAAAATTAAAAATGTGGTCTGACAGATCGTTTTTAAAGAATATAAAAGTCTATCACGAATAATTATTGGAGTAAACATATTAACTTATATATTAAGAAGAGTTCTATCAGACCACATTTTTAATTTTCATAAAATATTTATGGAATAATCGAGAAAAACTAACAAAAATGCAACGTTGCCAGCTCAGAAGATATAAACGCTCTTAAGGCACTTGCGTTTAGATTCGCATTATGATGAGGTAAGTTTGTCAATTGTGTTTTGTTTCTTTTCTTTTGTACAATAAAGAGTTTACATACATACAAACCGCTTCGTGCGGTCCAATTGAAAACTAACCACATAAGGGTGAAGACGCTAAAGCCTGTAGGTTTGTTGTAGGCGGGTCAATACACTTTTTAGTGTTGTTATTCTGTCAGGTCTCAGGAGACATTAGTAATCTCCCTTTGTTAGTACAACGTTTGCAATTAATACTATAAGCACGGTTAGATGAGCCATGAAGAAATTAAGATTGGTTTTTTTTTTGGTGGTGTAGCGGTATAGCACGCGGTGCGGAATACCGAGGACCTGGGTTCGATTCCCAGTGATGGTCTTATTTTTCTGGTTTTTCTGTGCATCTATATTTCAGTTTGTATTTTCAATTCATGAAGAAATTGCCTTAAGGGGCTACCCGAGGTTTTCATCGATTTTTGTCAAGTTTTGAATCGTATCTCCCACGTTTGCACTACAGATAGAGTTATAAGTCAAACGGCTATCGGTTCTCCAATCTTTTATCTCCATTTTAGTCTACCGGATTTTGAAAAAAATGAACACTTAATTTTGTATGATTTTTTTAAACATTGTCTGAAAAAACACTTATTTCGTATCTCTGCTGACGTGAAAGATCTAACATATACAAAATCTACATATTTGGGTTCGTCTTTGACGACTTGACGTCTCTAAAAACTGGTCGAGAGTTTTCATTTGAAACTAATTAACACAAAAGTTATGGCCAGAAAACCAGTTTTGTGGCCTAAAATGGTTTAACTTTGATGCCAAATATCTCGAAAACAATGAACTTTGAAGTAAATATGGGATACTATATTGCTTAAAGCCGTTGCTGTTAATATGATACTTAAGCTACAAAAATCATTAGAAAACTAAGGAATTCAGATCGAAGGTAATTTTGGCATGGGATCCTCTTAACACTGTAACAACTCCTAACTTTTAGTGGATTTGTACCCCATAAAATCATACTTTTAATAGGGTAACTCAGGAGACGGTGCACGTTGTCATGACTACAATCTATACTAAAAAGTTTATTGACCCGGCCTGCTATTGAGCTGGGACCATTTTCATGGCAGACAACTAGTTCGTATATTTTTAAACGATTTTATTCTATTTTTATTTAGACCTAGCTGCGAGGGGAAGTTGGAAATCTGAAGGAGAGGCCTTTGTCCAGCAGTGGAACAAAGAAAAATGGGGTGCCCTGTTTGTTGCTGTATTTTATTCAAATTAACTAATTGAAATTTTAACCCCTCTCTGATATCAGATTGATGTGACATTTGATACACACCTTTAGTTCTGATGATAATACGATTTAGTATATTCAGTAGTATTTTGAAATTCAAAATGGCCGGCTCCAAAAAATGGCGGATTATATTTTAGCAACTTCGTCATTTTTTAATGGTTTTTTTTTTCTATTTTACGTCACGAAAAAATATTTTGAAATTCATAGTTACAATAGAGCTTCTCCATGCGAGTGCACATTTGCACATAGTGTTGATTGCAAACGAAAAACGAACGACACGTCACGTAGCGGTAGCGGTCGTCAACCTTTGAAATTTATTAATATTATATAAAAAAATGCAATATAATCAATGTCACCCGAGACTTAACCATGTCTATCTATATTGCTAAAATTACCTGGACGTCTTGATCACATTGCAGTCTTCCTGCGACAGGGTACTACCGGGTGTTACACACGAACTTGTCAAGGTATGGATGGCATAACAATGTATTCGTTTTTATGTTTGTATTTTAGCAATATTAATATACAAATATATTAATTTCGAGTGAGAATTGCGAAAGTTAAAATAATAAGCGACTTGGGTGATATTTGCCAATATAGATTTTTAGGATTAGATTAAGTTAGTTTTAGTTCTATTTTCATTTCTATTTGTAAATTATTATATATGTTGTATGTTATTTATTAAATAAATTGAGAACCATATTAATGGAAAAAAACCATACTTATATAAAAAAAAAGTCGGTTACTCGTAGTTTAGTCACATGAAAAATTTTTTTTTGCCCGTAATGTTTACACTTTTTTTTAACAAATGAGTATACGTATTATTTTGTGCCCTACTGCTAAAAAAGAGCTCTCTTCTTTTTGTCCATGAAAAACATGTAATATTCTACAATGATAAAAAAACGTTAATTGTGAGTTCTGCCCTGTCCTGCAGTCATACAGGTAGTTACTTTCCCTAATTTCTACAAAAGAAATTAGGCAGGTACGGAAATAAATGGGTCACATAAGGGAATACAGTTCCCAAAGGAAAGTCAGGGACACCGAGCTACACGGATCGCGCATTAGTCATGTCTCGGCGTAAAATGGTTCATTTCCTTGTAGATGTTTAAACAGAATTTAGAACCCAAACTCATAACATACCTACACTCGGCGTTTGTCAAGTCAAGTTTGTCATTACTAGATGGCTTAACGTAAATTGCTTTTATATTGTAAAAGAATTTCTAGAATTTTATAATTGACATTAATTACCATGCACATTATATATATTGTATTTTTATTTAAACACTGACATTAGGTACTATGCACATGATGTAATTTAATTTAATTTGTAATGTACTTATGTAGAACTTTTGCATGTCGTTCACCGACTGAATACTGTACTGCTGTACCTTAACACCCTGTACTCTGTTTATAAGTATTCTAGCAAATAAAATAATTCTATTCTATTCAATTGCTTTTTTTTTGTTTTGTTCAATAAAGTGTTTGCCTACCTACCTACTTAGTCAACAACATGTCGAGCTAAACTCGGTTTAAGACGTGAGTTATCCGTGACGATATCATTTAATACCTACTAAGTATACGCATACGTACTACACTACATATGTATAATCTGTTTAGGTACAAGAATATCACATAATTTAATAAGATGGTAAGATACTCTATACTATTAAAAAAATATATATTATTGCACAAAATAAACTTACAAATATTACTTCAATATCATAGTTTTTATTATAAACTAAGACAATAGATAAGATTATAAACTTTATAATCTTTATTATTAAGTATTACGTAGGTATTATTAGATTTTGTAATGACACAAAACACGAATTTGATTTTATAGATACATTTTCGATCAAAAGTTTTGATCAACACAACACAATGAAAAAAAAAACCTCGATCAATCTCAAAAAAAAAAAATAAAGAATGCAGTAATAATAATCTATGAACCGTATCTATATTTTAGGTATATAAGAAGAATTTGAATCATCCGGTGTAATTTGCAAAATTTCAAAAATGTTGACTATCTCTGACAGAAGCGTTCGCGCTTTACGCTACGATGAGTCCAAATAATGACTAGGTGATACACACTACAGACAGACGGACAAAGTCTAGAGCTCTAAACCGAAACAAAGATAACTCTCTTTTTGTATGTTGAATGTCACCGCAGTAAGATGCGAGGAATTTAAATGTTTTGGTCCTGTTTTACCACTCAACAATAAAGTTCTTGATATTTTATGTGACATATATTTGATGCTCTTTCTATATTTAAACAAAATAAACAAAGGCAGCATCACAGATACTTATACTAATATTATAAAAATGAAAGTTGGTGAAGATGTTTGGATGTTTATTACTCAATCACCGATGACCGTAAAAGTAACAAAATTTGGAGTTGAAATAAAAAATACAAATAGACTCCAAAAGTTATCTTAATTTGATTGCTTAATAGCGACATCTCTTGTCCCTGGTGAGCGGATAGGTCCAAGGGAATGTTTGATGTATCTCGATGAGAACTAAAAACATAGATGGCGTTAGTGTCGCTGCTTAAGTGACTAATGAAAAAAGCAAGTTGAAATGTTGGTGCATAGGAGAAATTCGTGTCTAGACTCCTGTCCAGTGGTGGTGTAGGGGGATGATGATGATGATGACGTCTAAGCCGCTGAACCACACAGAGACACACAGATACACATACATACAGATAGATCGGTGTACAGATAGTCCCAGGGAAGGACATAGGATAGTTTTTATCCCGGAAAATTGCATATTTCCCGCGGGATAGCGATAAACGAATACTATGCGGACGGAGTCGCGGGCAACAGCTAGTAATATTATAAGTGAGAAAGTTTGTGAGTATGTGTGTGTGTGTGTGTGTGTGTGTATGTTTGTTAATCCTTCACGCTAAAACGGCTAAATGTATTTGGATGAAATTTGGTATGTAGATAGTTGGACATCTGGAATAAAACATAGGCTACTTTTTATACCCATATTCCCATAGGATTTTTATTCTTTGAATTGATAGTGATAAAAGTAGCACTAAAACAAAAACAAAAAACTGTTTTTTACTTCTGGTAAATTATTGTTACTATGAAAGTCACAGGTACTAACTAACTATACTATGGCGTTGCCAAGAGGATAAATAGCTACTTTTATTTCTTTATTTTTGGTTTGACGATTTAGCCTGGTGAAACACTGATTTGATTGAGAAGTTTATTTTATTTTTGTGACATTTGTGTAGGAACTCATTTTTTTAATTTTCAATAATTTTAATAAAAAATCATTTAAACTATGATGAAATCTTATTTATCTTATACCACTAAAATCAATTACTCGATCATGCAATAACGTTTGAACCGATTTAAATTAAAGGTATGGAAATAGTCCAATAGTCCCGGGGAAGGACATTCGTCTTTGTTTGTTCCAGAAAGTTTTCAGCCGAAGTCACGGGCGACAGCTAGTAATAAATAAACTAAACTATTAAGTACACTGTGTAATATTACTAAGTAGGAAAAGTTTAATATCTCAAAAACGGCTGAAACATGTCTAAGAACCATCGCTAGAAAACCTGCTTTCAAATAAAAAAACCGCATCCAAATTGGTTCACGCGTTTGAGAGCTACAGTGCCACAGACCGACTACGTATAACACCCTTCATTTTTCGTCAGGGATTAATAAAAACATTGCCTTTTACTAACCATTTGTTCCTATTTTTTCACACTAACACGTAGTACAAAACGACAGCAGACCTTTCAAGTTCTCTGACTCAGTCAGTACGTATTACCATACTCATCTGTTACAATCACACAGCACAAACTACCGGAGATGCCTTCAGCTTATCTTGGCTCCAAATATTTCTGTCACTTTTTGGATGGGGCGAGGTATACACGTAGCGCTTACACATTTACGTTAAAATTTCTAACGTTTCTACAAAGTCTGTCACACCTGAAAAACTGGCACAAATAACATTTGCCAGTACCAATGTGGTACTCGTAGTAGCCGGTCATGCTTTTAGCGCACATAATCTATACGAGTGTCCAATAAGTTACGTTGTTATGTAATCTGTGGCCAAAGGGGCAGGGCGTTATCATCTCCTGTGATAGTTACGTAACTCTAATAGTTTAGGGTTTCTTAGAGTTGGTTAGGTCAATCGATTTATTTGGGAACAGTAGTTTTATTGTAGGTAGCTTTGTGAATGTGTTTTTTTATACGATTGGAAGGCAAACGAGCAAGTGGGTCTCCTGATGGTAAGAGATCACTACCGCCCATAAACATCTGCAACACCAAGGGTATTGCAAACGCGTTGCCAACCTCACGTGCCAGTAATTTCACAGTAGAGTTTGAAAAGCGACAACAGCTTAATGCGTTTTTTATAGTTGAGTCCGTGTGGCTTACTGACGTACATTCATTTACATAATGGAAGCGAAGTTAGCGAGCTGGTTTCTGTGTAAAACGTAAATGTGATTTGTAAATATCTTCCACCTGTGGTAGAGGAGTAACAAGGTTGAAGAATATTGCCATCTCCTGTCGTCAGTGTTCTATGGTTATCGTAACACAGCATTACTTATTCTCACGCGCCTCTATCCACTTTGTTTAAGAGCAATCTCGACACTACAACGCACTATTCGTTTATTTACTCTCTGGTTACAGGAGCTTTGAGAGCTGTAGCGCTCTCTGGTTCGACAGCAAAAGTTAATGTGTTTGTTGGATTATTTATTCTGGAAAACTGGTAACTGGGCCAATCAACTATTTTACCGACACTTCGGGCGTCTCCTGCGTTTACCTACCAAAAAATTTACGTCCAACAAGATATTTCACGGTTTAATAGCTTAAATAGCTTACGTAGGATGGCATGTATTCATGTACACCATCTATTAAATTACAGAAAAAACATGTTTACTTACAAAAATCTGCAATTCTTTGAAAAATGTCGCGGACAGATTAGTGTCGGTAAAAAAGTTGATTGGCCCATCTGTCCTATTTTTGACGTAAAATTCTAAACATAACAACAGTCAAAAATTTCGCTTGTCTTCTGTTTTGATATCTACTGAAACTTCTATAGGTAGATAGTTTACAATTTACTTCTAGACCAAGAATCTTTGGATGTGAAGCTGCGGCTCTTTAGATCCAAACTTTATTTATGCAAGAACAATTTATTGTTGGCAAGAAAAAAAATTAAAGCTCAAACTACTTTGTAAACTTTGTAATTTTAAATTGTAATTTTTGACTCTCCCGACTCGAAAAGTGCTCCCCTGCTCTAGACATATTCTGCTGCTTACAGCAGCGATTATATTATCAAATACTAGCATCAATTTTACTATAAGCAAATTGGCACCACCTCTAGCGGCACGTATCGGCAACAAATTCTAATAGTATTTGACGTTTTAACACGTTCTAGACATTTGTTACGAATACTCCGAAGTGCCTGCTTATAGTAATGTCAAATTGTATAGCTTGGTGAAAGCTAAATCAAAATGTTAAATAAATGTATTTTCTTTCTTTCTTTCTTTAAATGATATCTCAATATCGCTGGCTGAATATAAGGCCATTGACCCACCGCTTTCGAGAAAGCGATAAGGTATCAACTATTTTTTAACACATACATATAATAATAATAATAAATAAATAATAAATATCACGGGACAATTCACACCAATTGACCTAGTCCCAAAGTAAGCTTAGCAAAGCTTGTGTTATGGGTACTAAGCAACGGATGAAGATAATAGATACATACTTAAATACATATTAAACACCCAAGACCCGAGAACAAGCATTCGTATTTGGGCCAATCAACTTTTTTACCGACACTAATCTGTCCGCGACATTTTACAAACAATTGCAGATTTTTGTCAGTAAACATGTTGTTTCTGTAATTTAATAGATGGAGTACATGAATACATGCCATCCTACGTAAGTTCAACCTGTTAAACCGTGAAATATCTTGTTGGAAGTACGATTTTTCGGTAACGCCAGAGACAATTTTGGTAACGCAGGAGACGCCCAAAGTGTCGGTAAAATAGTTGATTGGCCCATTTTCATACAAATATCTGCCCCGACACGAGAATCGAACCCGGGACCTCAAGCTTCGTAGTCAGGTTCTCTAATCACTAGGCCATCTGGTTGTCAATCTGGTCGACATATACATATATTAGATATACCTAGATCCGGCTGTGTTAGCAAAAGGATTCAACTTCACACTGCCGACGACAAACTTTCCCTCTCTCTCTCTCTCTCTCTGTCTACACTGGTTTGTCGCAGCGGCAAGAACTATCAAATATATAAGTAACCAACTTATAAAAGTTGAAAAGCCAAGCCAAATTCAAATAGCTAAGAACCATCAGCAACGAAACTCGCTTTAATGTAAAAAAAACTGCATCGAAATCGATCCATCCGTTTGAAAGCTACGATGTTACAGACAGGCAGACAAACGTTGGCGTCAAGCTTCTAACACCCCTTTTTTACGTCGGGGGTTAAAAACTCACTCGGCAATGCTGGTTTGGTCGTCAGAACTCACAGCGAGAGAACAAAAGGGGTCTCTTTTCTTTACTCCATTCATTCGTCTTTATTCAATTTAGGCTATAACAAGCACTTATGAATGTCAAAAAAATCTACCACCGGTTCGGAAAACCTCTGTTGAGAAGAATCCGGGAAGAAACTCAACGAGGTAAAATTTTTTTAAACAGATTTACAATATTATTAAATGATATGTATACATGTATCACAAGTATTTAACACAACTTTATTTTTAACACATTCCTTTTAATTTACCTACTTAAACTTTACTCGCTAATGTGCAATGTGCAATTTCCAGAAATAAATATACAATATTTGCAGCTAATTTTTTACCCGACTGTCTGAAAGAAGATCGTGTATTTTGAGTGCATGTAGTCTATTTCTTTGGTCTGTAACATACGAGGTAACGCGTAAGTTATTCGATCTGGTTAAATTGATATTCCGGGATTTTATAAAATTCCCCTAGGAATTCCCAAAATTTATATCGTGGTCTTCATTGAGGTTGTGTTAAGAACAACTGTTAAAAATTTCAAGACTCTAAGACCAGCGGTTGAAATTTCAAGATTTTATCCCTATCCCGTGGGAATATCGGGATAAAAAGTAGCCTATGTGTTATTCCAGACATGTCGTGCAGCTAACTAAATACCAAATTTCATGACTCTAAGCCCAGCGGTTGTTATTTCGAGATTTTAACCCTAACCCCCGTAGTAATATCGGGATAAAAAGTAGTCTATGTGTTACTCCAGACGTGCAGCTACCTATATACCAAATTTCATGACTCTATCGGGATAAAAGTAGCCTATGTGTTATTCCAGATATCCAGCTATGTACATACCAAATTTCATCCAAATCCGTCGAGCCCTTTTAGCGTGAAGGACTAACAAACATACACACACACACACACACACACACACACACACAAACTTTCGCAATTATAATATTAGTAGGAGTAGAATGTTATGACACTTAAAGCAGTGTTTTTCAAACTTTTTCATGTCGTAATACAGTTGTATTATTTTACGTTGATAATACAAACGTTGAATAATACAATACGGAGAGTGTATTTGAAAGATACTGTGACCCCCGGGCAACCACGGGGGGTCGCTATCTACAGATTGTAAAACACTGCTTTAAAGCTATCATTTTCACAGAAGCATCAAAAAGGCAGGAAATAAAAAATTACAAAAAACTGTAAATAAAACTACTAAACTAAATCTAACATACAAACGAACTTACTAAAAACTCGCCCGAAATAGGGTTCCGTAGCCATTACGAAAAAATTAAGTAATATTTTTCTAATTTGTACGGAATATTCCAAGTTTTGGTATATTTTATACCTTAGGCTGCTATTTACTCTTAAACCACTAATAGTTCTCAAGAAAACTTAACCGTTATACCGTTACCGAGGACCTGGGTTCGATTCCCAGTGATGGTCTTATTTTTCTGTTTTTTCTGTGCATCTATATTTCAGTTTGTATTTTCAATTTCGGTTTTACGGGATGACCGTAAAAGTAAAAATTTGGAATTGAAATAAAAAATACAAAAAGATTCCAAAAAAAAACAATCTTAATTTGATTGCTTAGAAACGATATCTCTTGTCCGGGTGAGCGGTTAGTTCCAAAGGAAATGCCGAAAAAGTTTGAGGGCTTACAGCATAGATGTCGCTAGCGTCGCTGCTTAAGTGACTAAGTAAGAAACACAAGCTGAGATATGAGGTGCATAGGGAATTCGTGTCGGTACCGTTGACCATCAGTGGTGTAGCGGAATAGCACGCGGTACGGATTACGAGGACCTGGGTTCGATTCCCAGTGATGGTCTTATTTTTTCTGTTTTTTGTGCATCTATATTTCAGTTTGTATTTTCAATTTTAACCGTTATAGTTTTCCTTGTAAGTTTGATATACTTAATACTACCATCCTGATTTTTTTCTTTTTTTTTTCAAATAATTATTCGTTATAGATTTTTATTTTCTTTAAAAACCGTTAATAAACATTATTTCGTTCTTAGAGCATATAAAAGTCAATCACAAATAATTATTGAAGTAGACACATTAACCTATATATTAAGAAGAGTTCTATCAGACCACATTTTTAATTTTCATTAAATTTTTATGGAATAATCGAGAAAAACTAACAAAAATGCAAGTTGCCAGCTCAGCAGTTAAACGCTCTTAAGTTCGTTACGTAGTCACATTGTCTCAAATTACATGTTTAGTAATGTCTCGAAGCGATGAATGACAGTAGCCTGTTTCGTGTAAAGACTGTAATCGCAGCCATTAAATGAGTGTTATTAGGTAACCGTGGATCCACCATCTATCTATTCTTGAAGAAAATAGAAGAGTTGGTGTTTAAGTTTATTGAAAGGTTATTAAACTATAAAGATTTATAATAATGTCAATATATTTATTAAAAGCAAAATCTTAAACGTGACACGCTCCGAAAAACTCACTGAAGACAGTGACGCTGTTCTGCATAGAAAGAAAGAAAGAAAGAAAGAATATTTATTTGCTTAAACATGGTAAGTACAATGAGTGGTTATTATAACAATTATAATTGTTTGTTTCACATGTTTAACCGATAGAGGCATGCAAAATCAACATAATAATAATGTCAAATTGTTAATTAAATAGTCTTTAATACAATATTATCATTTAGCTGACATATATTATTTGTTTACATAGATCAAATTAATTACTGCATCAATTATTTTTACTATCAGATTATCATTCCTTGTTTCCTAAAAACTCTCTTAACCCGTAGAAACATTTCTTTATTAACCATTTCCTTAATTTTGTCATCAATAAGTTATCGTGTAGTTGGCGTAGTTCTTGTGGTATTTTGTTATATACAATAATACTCATAACATAACTGTTTTTCTATGTAATGCAGTTGAGCATGGAGGCATTTTCAGCCTATATTTGTCTCTTTCCCTAAGCCTTGGGTTTGATTTTAGCTGGGTGAAAGAAGTAAAAATTTTCCGCACATATGAAGCCATACAAAACAAGCATACAAAAATAAGACAGCCTATGGATTGTACTGGGGGGCTACTATGAAATTCAAAAATCGAATCAGCGGGACGGCAAGATACGAAGTTCGAATTTTGCACTTCGTAGTAAAGGGTCTGATGGGCAGCGTTACTCTTATTATGAGCTTTGTGTTCCATATACAGAAGAAGAGAGAGAAAGAGAGAGAGAGAGAGAGAGAAACACATGCTGCTTCACGGCAGGATTAGCGAGCAAGATGGTGGTAGCAATCTGGGCGGACCTTGCACAAGGTCCTACCACCTGCAAAACACATTACGAGGAAATAATAAAAAAAAATATCAAATAGTATAAAGTGGACCCCACTCAGCATAATGTTACGGCAAGCTGCAACCCTCTTTTCAGTGGGACCCATTTAAAACTAAATATTATACCTCGTTGAGTTTCTTGCCGGATTCTTCTCAGCAGAGGTTTTTGCCGAACCGGTGGTAGATTTTTTTTGACATTCATAAGTGCTTTTATTAGCCTAAATTGAAAAAGATATTTTGACTTTGACTTTGACTTTGAAAACATGTAAAAAAAAGACAAATCATTTCTCATAAAAAGTCCCTCCGCTGGGCATAGGCCTCCTCTCAGAATGAGAGGCCATTCATAGCTCCCACGCGGGCCCTGTGCGGATTGGACCCACACACGTTACGTCATTGAATAGCTTCGCAGGTTGTTGCGGATACCTCACGAAGATTTTCTTTCACCGAACAGCTCAAGAAAAATTTCGAATGTAATTTTTGGTTTTGAACCCACGATCCTCTACTTGAGAGGCCATAGGTCAAACCACTAAACCACCACAGCTTTTTCATGCTATATTATTCTTTTATTACTTAACTAATCATGAAACTCTCTCTGTGTACATATGTTTTCTGTATCGCTTACTATTTCTAGTGTAGGTACGTACAATAAAGAGTCTTTGTATTGTATTGTATTAATAATAATAAGAATAAATAATAAATATCACGGGACAATTCACACCAACTGACCTAGTCCCAAAGTAAGCTTAGCAAAGCTTGTGTATGGGTACCTACCTGTGTCGGTACTAAGCAACGGATAAATATAATTATATAGATAGATACATACTTAAACACACATTAAACACCCAAGACCCGAGAACAAACATTCGTATTTTTCATACAAATATGTGCCCCGACACGGGAATCGAACCCGGGACCTCAAGCTTCGTAGTCAGGTTCTCTAACCACTAGGCCGGTCGTCTGGTGGGTGGTGGTGTATTGTATTGAAACACTGCATTCGAGTACTTACACTTCCTGATGATGCCTCATTAGTTTGTATTACAGCCAATTATGAGTATGTAAGTCGTATTAAATATCTACCATTATAGTTTAATCTGCGCCAGCGCTGCGCACTGGATTGACGTGCTTTGTGAGTAATTTATACCTACCACATCATCATTATTGTCATCATCATCAACTGGAAAGATGCTGGATCTAGGAAAGAGTATAACAGTGCCATTATAGCATAGTATTTGTCACTAGCCCCGACGCAAAAAGAGGGGTGTTATAAGTTTGACGCCAGTGTCTGTCTGTCTGTAGATATATGTGGGTATCGTAGATCTCAAACAGATTGATCGATTTCCATATGGTTTTTTTACGTGAAAACGTGTTTTGTTCTTAGCTATATCCTATTTATTTATTCGTATGCCTTAATATCAAATACAATCGTTCAAATTCACAATATAATATCTATATTCTGTATTCATTGGATTGCGTCGTTGTCAAGGGTAAGCAGGTCTGCTGGTTGACCATCATATTTAGTGAGTGGGCAGTGGGCGATGATGTGCTCGACGTCCTGCACTGGGGCTCCACACTCGCATGCTGGTGACTCTCTCCACCCACATTTGTGCATAAATGCTCGGCTTCTGCCATAGCCCGTTCTCATCCTGTTCAACTGCATGGCACCAGTCCTACCTGGGAAGCGAGAAACCAGGCAGTTTCGTTGTGGGGTTTATTTTGGTTGGCACATTTTTTGGTTCATTAGCAGCCCATTCCCTTTTCCAGCTTTCCATTATATTAAAGTTATATCCTAACTATATCCTAACATTATGCTAATATATAAAATGCGAAAGTGTGTGTGCTTGTATGTTTGTCCGTCTTACACGTCGAAACGGAGCGACGGATCGCCGTGATTTTTGGCATAGAGATAGTTTATGGGCCAGAGAGTGACATAGGCTAGCCACTTTTAGCAATTTTAGGTTTTAAGTTTGACAAAAACGGAGGGAGCAGCGCGCGATAACCGAATTCCACGAAAATAAAAGAGAGCTGATAATGTTATATTATATGCATTATATTCCTTGCCTTCTTCAGTCCGTAGTAAAATATGTGTATCTAACTGGTTAATGCATATCAGGCTTAATATTATGGAAATAAAAACATTTTATGTTACTCACCTCGTCCCAAGATACAGGCTCATCTCACTTTGGGGTCCAATATAGCTTCATGTAAAGTTTTCGTTTAAGTATTTTTGTTATTTCTATCTATCTTTATATACTAGCTGTTGCCCGCCACTCCATACGCATAGAACTATGCAATTTTCCGGGGATAATGTACTACTATCGAATGTCCTTCCCCGGGAATCAAATACTGAATTTCATCTAAATCAGTTCAGCGATTTAAATGTGATGAGGTAACTAACTAACAAACAAACAGACTTACAAAATTTCGTATCCCACTTTCCCACTAATATTATAAATGCGAAAGTTTGTGTTTAAACAATCACTAACTTTCGCATAGTTACTCCATCACGTCTAAACCACTGAATTGATTTAGATGAAATATATAGATAGTTTGAGTCGTGGAAATGGACATAGGATAGTTTTTATCCCGGAGAATAGCATAGTTCCCACGGGATAGCGATAAACGAAGTCTGCGCGAACAGAGTCGCTGGTAACGGCTAGTTTATAATATTAGTGAGATTTAGTGGGATTTCAGAACAAGACTGTGATTTTCAAAATCAAATAGAAGTCTTCTTTCAGCATACTTCCCCCCCCCCCCCATGTGACAACCATACGACATCCTGAATATCCTCCACTTTAGATACGCTCATTAACCACTTGGCACTTAAGTAAAATAGTTTCATTTAATTACGCCGTGCTAGGTGTTATACGCGGAAGTCGTAATTAAGACGTAATGTCGCATAATGCCCTGAAGAATCATTATATTAAATGCGAGATGATTATACCACTTAGGTAGTTAAACCTACTAGAAATTAAGCTTGAATAGTAATTTTTAATGAGAGGTCGCTATATACAAGGTATATTCGTCGTCGTCGCTCTTTTCTCCACCAACTGTTATCCTGTTCTTCGGGGGATGTGGTAGAAAGAAAATAGAGTCTACCTGGGGAAGCGAGCAACCCTTGGGGTTTTTTTTCGTGTCTTTTTTTTTAGAATACAGCTTTTACAAAAAAACTTACAGCTCCGGCAGACAAATCCGACGCTATGCCGGCCGTTGAGCCAACAAATTGATGTCAAAGCTGTCGAAATTACCAATCATATTGTGTGTAAAACTTTCAAACCATCACACACGAGTTTCCCCAGAGATGGGCCCAACCAAGGGTTCTTTATCGTTTGCCCGAATTTCATATGCCCGAATGTATCGTTTTCTAGAATTTTCATTTGCCATTAAGTAATTTATTTCTGAAATAGTAATTTCTTCAGAGTTGATATTAAACTAACCTAACCTAACCTACTGCATTCTATATGATGACATTTAAAAAAATCCTGAAAACAGCACGGTTCTATATATTTTATGGCAAACGTTGGTATGGCAAGGGAAATTCGGGTAAGTACCTAAAGGTAAACGGGGCCCAAGATTATTCGCGCCCAAACGCCCTCATATAGGAAATTTCGTCCAAATTCCCGATTTACTATTACCTAATACATAAAATTCTCGTGTCACGATCTCACAATGTTTGTGACCAAACTCCTCCGAAACGGCTTGATCGATTTTGAGGATTTTTTTGTGTATATTCGGTAGGTCTGAGAATAGGATGTAAACTATTTTTCATAGTTCTACGCGCACGGAATCGCGGGCAACAGCTAGTAAATCAATAAATATACAAGTATTGCTCGTTTATGTCCCATTTCCCTTCCCACTAAATACTATACTACTAGTAGGTACTTAAGTCTGTTTGTTACCTCATCACGTCTAAACAACTGAACGTTTTTAGATGAAATATAGATAAAGATTGTTTTTTTGGAATCTTTTTGTATTTTTTATTTCAATTCCAAATTTTTTGTTACTTTTACGGTCATCCCGTAAAACCTATATCGAAAATACAAACTGAAAATATAGATGCACAGAAAAACCAGAAAAATAAGACCAGCGCTGCTTAAGTGGCTAAATAAGAAACAACACAAGCTGAGATATGAGGTGCATAGGAGAAATTCGTGTCTGTAGCGGTGGTGTAGCGGTATAGCACACGGCACGGAATGCCGAGGACCTGGGTTCGATTCCCAGCGCTGGTCTTATTTTTCTGGTTTTTCTGTGCATCTATATTTTCAGTTTGTATTTTCGAAATATAGATACCTAGTTTGAGTCAAGGGAAGAACATAGGATAGTTTTTATCCCAGAAAGTTGTTTAGTTCCCGCGGGATAGCGATAGACAAATTCTAAGCAGATTGGAGTCGCGGGCAACTGGCCAGTTGCCAGATATTTTAGACCCTATTTTTTTAATCTGTTGTCTTACAAACATCAGACATTTCTTTTTTATATTCTCTAGGAAAGCCTGACACTATGATCCACACGTTAGTTTTCTGCGGGGCGGTGCTGCTGTGCGCCTGGGCATTGACGTGGACTTACGGCCGCCGTGCGCGCGCGCTGCTCGCCGGCCTGCCCGGGTACACTCAACTACCCATCATAGGAAACCTGCACAAAGTTGTCGGAGACAACGAATGTAAGTTGGTAATTCTCATTCATCTGCACACCCGTCTAATTACCGTATAACTTTTTATCCTGCAAAAGCGGCATGGTAATTAGAATAAAAAAGGATGGCAGTTATTCTCATATGCTCTCACTAGTGTCTATTTACCGTGTCAAATAGTGTCAATATAGCGAAAAATCGGCACGGTAATTAGACTTGTGCACAGAGGAATGAGAATGGCCGAAGTAAACAGTGGTGTTTTACAAATTAATTTGACATATTTCTGGCAAGTTTGCCACCACCGTAATATTTTGGCAGGAATCTTAGATACTTACTTAAATGCAATGAAAGTTTCCATACATCGATCGATGTTAAAACTGGACCTACCCCGTCAAAGGCGTCACTGCACTTGGCACTTAGGATCAAAAATTCAGATGGTAAATCCTTACCAGGTTTTTTTTTTAACTAAAACAAACAGGATGTTCAGTCAAACTAACCCAACCAACTGGTGAAATATTCCGAATTATTTTTCAGACGCCATTTGCATGACTTGGAGTAGTCGTTTAGCTTATAAAATCGATACTGATCCTTCGTTTATCCCCGAACTACGATTTTACACTCGTGGAAGTCGTGGAAGAATATTTATATTCAATTATTAATTTTTTTTTTTTTAATTATTTATTTAAGTAGGTACTCGAAAGCTACTATTTTAAATCACTTCTAAATTAATCCGTTGATACGTGTTGGATCAATTTATTATACTACATATACCTAACTCGGACGCACAGTTACAACGGCCGACGTTCTTTCTTCGGACTTCAGTCCCCAGGCAACTTCTGCCTGGAGAATGATCTATTTTAGCGGATCGCTTCGATTTAACGTATCGCACCTTAAGAGATCTCTTTAATGTCCCCCACACCTTAAAATAATTTAATTGATTGCTGATGTAAAAATTAATATTGTTACAGCTCTTTATCAACTCGCACTAGATATGTCAGAAAAAATGGAGGTACATCAAAAACCTTTACAATTTTGGTTTGGACCTTATCCCGTCGTGAGTAAGTGCAAAATATCGTATCTAAGTACAAGAAATTACACTTATACTAGTTTGCTAATGTCTTTCGAAACTCGGAACAGAATATTGTTTTTTTTTCTCTTTCCCATTAGAATCTTCAGGAAAACGAAGAAACCAGACAAGTTTCGAGCGACACGTTAACATACGGTTGTACGTACTGTATTGATTTGTTCACCAATATCTGAAAAACACAAGGTACCTACCTACCATTTGGTCCACCGCCAATGGTATAAATAGTCTGAAGCTGCGCGACAATGAAACTCCAGTTATATTCAAGACTGTTTATTGATTATTTCTTATTCCGTTGGGTAGACCTTAAATCTAACAATACCGACAAATAGTGCCATAGATTAAAATATAATTTATAAATAAGATAGTTACATGTTATCTATGTTGCAGTCGTTAGCGATCCTGAAGACGTCAAAGCAGTTAACAATGCGTTCATAGAGAAACCATTTTATTATTCCTTTGGGCGCATATGGCTTGGAAATGGACTAGTAACTGCGCCTGGTAAGTCTACGTTCAAGCAGCACAAGACTACACTCATCCAAATTTCCTATATTATTTGCTCATGCTCAAATTTGTCTCATTGATTGGATTTAGGCGTTACTTTGCGGAGGTCCATATCAATGAAGTGCAATATTTTAGCTATGTCTCCGCTACTAACCACAATCATCATCATCATCATCATGTCAGCCGAAAGACGTCCACTGCTGGACATAGGCCTCCCCCAAGGCCCTCCACTCAGACCGGTCTCGTGCTTTTCGCATCCACCGCGATCCCACACCACCACAACAACCACAATAATCATAATTATTTAGTTATTTAGCCGATGTTCAGAGTGTAACGTGCCTAACGCGTCAATGAGAAAGATTTCCATTTAAATTAATTAAATTTGCTGACATATTCATTTGTTTTTTTTAATTGATCAATCACTAATAAATAAGGAACGATCCGACTACTTTCGATCTCTTCGGAAGATCAGAGAGCCCACTCCAAAGTTCGAAAACCGAAGTTCGTATCGTACCGTCCCTCTCGCTCTCGTATTAAATAGTATAAATGTTAGAGGGACCGAACGACACGAACTTCTATTTTCGAATTTTGAAGCCCTGCTGAAGAAACTAGTCGAACCGTTACCGGATTTATAATCGTATGTTGGACAGTTAAATTCTGAATTTTTATTTGATTTTCTCTTTATAAAGTACGCTAGGATTCACGAGGCTACCACACAAGCCGCTACTATTCAGATCTTTCACCACAGGGTCCATCTGGAAGCGTAACATCAAGAAACTAGCTGGCACCTTTACCGGCTCCATTGTAGACGGGTACCAGGAAATTTTCAATACGCAAGCCCTCAAGTTGGTTAACAATTTGAAAGAAGAGGTGGAAAATGCACCATTCAACATCATGCACAAATACTTGGCGTACACAACGCTGGAAACCATTTGCCGTAAGTAACATTGTTAGCTGATAGCCATGAGATTTCATATAAAAAAAGCAAAATTTTCTGTAGATATAGAAGCTTTTGAAATATGCAAGTTGAAGTCGCAATGCGCGGGTCAAATCGCTCGAAGAACAGATAACCGTTCGGGGAGAAAAGTCCTCGAGTGGCGACCACGAACCGGAAGACGAAGCGTTGGCAGGCCTCCCGCCAGGTGGACTGACGACATCGTGAGGGTTGCGGGAAACCGGTGGATGTAAGTGGCGGGCAATGAATGTTTTCCGGCTGATGATTATGATGATGAAAAGCTTTTGAATTTAATATACGTTGTGTGTACACAAAAAGCCTGTAATGCTCTCCGTATCCAGTATAACGTCGACTTCAGTGTAATTTTGAGGTTGTGACGTACAAAAAAGAAACAATATTTTCCAATTCTTTTTTTCAATCCGAAAATATGAAATTTTCGAAGCAACTGCAGGTCTAAGTGGGAAGCCTATGTCCAACAGTAGATGTCCTACGGCTGATAAATATGATGATTCATGACATTTCATATTTCAGAAACAGCTCTCGGCGTCGCCCGTATATCCGAAAGCATGGTGACCAAGGAATACTACGAGGCCTTCACGAGGACCCTGGAGCTCTTGATCCGAAGGGGCCTCAACATCCTGATGCATCCTGACCGAGTTTACCGGCTGATGCCCGCGTACAAGGAACTGGTCAAATGCGTGGGGGTACTACACAATGTGTCCAACACGGTAGGGATCATTAAGTACAGATTATGTAATGGTTACAAGTTTACGTCGATCCACAAGAGCTGGCACCAATAAATTGAACGAAAATTATGCTGTCACTTGTTACTGTGTGGCAGCCGTTCTTATACAAGGGCTTTCTAATATTTTGTAAACAAGTACATAGCATAACATTATAACCTAAATTAACACATGTCTAAGTTAGTAAGAAAGGAGAAGTTAGTTATCCGTTATATGCAGGAACTTAATTTATTACAGGTGATATCAAATAGACGGAAAGAATTCACTCACAGGAAACAAAATGGAACCTATGAACATAAAGATCATGGTAAGACTAAAATATGATTCACAAAGACAACGACACATTTAATTTTTTCATTTAACTGCGCCGAAGAGAATATAATAATTAAGTCCATAATTATCAACAACAGCCGATGGGGAATCTAGGTGTTCTATTGTATACTAACAATAAGTAGATACGCGAATATGGGACAACATACAGAGCAATATTAAAGAAATTGTATACTAAGCAAGCGAACTCGCTTGGACAACAAGATGGAGCGACGACCTGGTTAAGATCGCGGGCTCGTGTTGGATGCGGAAAGCGCAAGACCGGTCTGAGCGGAGAGCCTTGGGAGAGGCCTATGTCCAGCAGTGGACGTCTTTCGGCTGACATGATGATGATGAAGCGAGTTGCACTGATATTTCAATTGTATCATAATTGTCCATTTTATACCCATCAGAGAACGCCAAGACAAAGTTCCGCTCATTCCTCGACATACTCCTGGAGCTAAGCGAAGCCGACCCTTCAATGACGGAGGAGCAGATCCGCGCTGAAGTGGACACTATCATCGTAGGTGGGCAGGAGACGGTAGCTACCACGCTGCTATTTACCATCCTGATGATTGGCAGCAAGCCGGATGTGCAAGAGAAGTTACATACTGAGTTAGTATGCCCAAGCCTGAAGTTCTTGTTCCATATTTCTTTCGGAGGAAATTTGTAACTAGAGAATTTTGAAATAACAGACCATTTTCTTGGGTTTTTGCCTACTATGGTTAAATGTCGTTTTGCAGAGTTTCGCAGGTTAATTTTAGTTTATTTACGCACATTTAAGTCTGCTGACACCAAACTTGTAAAAGTAGTCGTTTAATCTAACCTAAATTGTTTATTTATTTGACAACAATTACAGCATTACAGTTAAAAACACCAATGCGCTGTAAAATTCAAATTATAAAAACAAAAAGACATGTAAAAAACACAAAAATTACATACGAAAAAAACTAATTAGGGATTTTTGAAAGTCGTCTTCGTCGCTACCCTAAAACGATAGAGCACCACACCCTCCGGCCAGAAGTCGGAGCGCAGAAACATCTGCTGGTGCTTGGCAGGCACTTGGAGTCTAAATGAGCTGAAATTGTTAGCCCTTTGAGACTCGAGTGGGAGGATGAACAGCTCTATATTATTATATAAATACTAGCTTTTGCCCGCGGTATCGCGCGCGTGGAATTCGGTTATCGCACGCTGTTCCCTCGGGAACTGTACATTTTTCCGGGGTGAAAAGTACCTAGTCACTCTCTGGCCCATAAACTATGTCTATGTCAAAAATTACGTCGATCCGTTGCTCTGTTTCGACGTGAAAGACAGACAAACATACAGAAAACTTTCGCATTCATAATATTAGTATTAGTATGGATTGACATGTTAGTCAATATGATAAAATAGTTTAAGCTAAGACATTAGTATCAAATGAATCACACACTTCTGTGTTATTTGTAGAATAAAGTCTATATTCGGGGACAGCAAAAGATCAGTCCTGAAAGAAGATTTAGTGCGGATGACGTACTGCGAGGCACTTATCTACGAGACTTTGAGGCTGTACCCACCTGTGCCTATGGTCATGAGAGACGCGGACCACGATCTCAAACTACGTAAGTACGCGTACTCTTTATGCTACTTTACGAAGAAATTGCATTGAAAATATTAAGGTTGAACTATTTAGATGGTTATTTTTTGTTCATTTTCGCGTTTACATGAAATGAAACTAAAATGTTCTTATACTTTTTTGTTGGAATGAAAAAAGAAGCTATCGTTCTAGTAGACGAAATGAAGCTGATGTTACTTTTATCCACACGTGTATTTAAGTACCTATACTTATCACTTTTGAATCTGATAGGTCTAATCTTGTAGTTTGAATTCAACTCACTTCTTGTGACCACATTGACTAAAATTATAGTTTCGATATATGACAGCAAAAAGCATAGGTCGTCAGAAAAACACATAAAAAAATATACATTGTATTGAAAATGAAAGTATTACAAATATGAATTCATCATTGCTTTCCATCTAGAATCTTGCACGGTCCCAAAAGGCACCGCGTGCGCTGTGAACGCGCTAGGGGCAGGGCTTTCGCGCCGCTTATGGGGCCCTGACGCTCACGAGTTTAGGCCTGAGCGCTGGCTGCGTGGGGGCCCGCCGCACCCTGCCGCCTTCCTCGCCTTCAGCTACGGGAAGCGGGCTTGTATCGGTAAGGACATTCAGGGCCCTATTAATAGTCTCCAGCCAGAGTCCTACACTACGTAAACCTGAAAAGACCGCCTGCGCATAAAGCGCGCCAGGGGTGGGATATTCACGTTGCTTAATACCCTGATGCACATGAGTTTAGGCTGGAGCGCTGGCTGCGTGGGGCCCGCCGCACCCTGCCGCCTTCCTCGCCTTCAGCTACGGGAAGCGGGCTTGTATCGGTAAGGACATTCAGGGCCCTAGTAATAGTCTCCAGCCAGGGTCCTACACTACGTAAACCTGCGCACTCCTCCGCAAGGTATTATCGAGGGAACTGAATCACCATACTAGGGTGGAACCTATTCATAATTAACTTTGCTATTATTTCTTTGGCAGATGTATGAGATGTCAACATGACATTAATAGCACAAAGGTTCCACCCTGGTACGTGATTCAGTTTCCTCGACTGTACATGAAGTAGAAATAATACATTCTATCTTTTCCAACGTCAGGAAACAGTATAGTTAAGCTTGCAGCCTTTGCAACGTAGTTTTATTGGAGAGTACGTTAGTTACTATCTTCACTCTGTTTTTAGAACAGAATAAAAAAAACAGTAACAACTTTTTGCGTCCGTTGTATATCATGATACGTTCGTTAAAGCAAACGTGTTCTTGAGTAGAACCGTCTCAGCAAACGTAGTATAGGACGCCCTTCGGCCAGGTGGCGTATGATCTGCAAAAGGCTGCTGGTAGAAGCTAGATGCGTTGAGCCGAGGACAGGGCGCAATGGAGCTCATTGGGGGGGACCTATGTCCAGCATTGGACTGCTATGGACTGATGATACACCCCAGTTTTGCTTCTACCAGTCTTTGTTCGTGTAACTAATTAAAATTAAACGTTACCTTGTCCAGGTAAAAGATACGCCATGGCGCTCCTGAAGACAATATTGGTGTACTGCGTGCGTGAGCTGGAATTCATCTCCGAAGCCGATAAACTGAGACTCAAAGTTGATATCGCACTCAAGCCAGTGAGTGGCCATTTTGTACAAGTCCGACTAAGGCAGGAAAGCAAATGTAATAGTATTTAAGTAACTTAAATAAATATTTGCATAACAAGGGCCATATTTTCCACAAAAATTAGGATCGACTACGAACTCATGCACAGCCTGCAATATTCACCACTGCACCAACTAGTCCGTCAAAAAGTAATTTCAAGGAGAGAGGATGTCTTCTTACAATATTTCGAAGGCTCAAATATTCGTGCGAATGGGAGAAAGCAGGTTTACATTGTCATTGTGTCTGTCTACTGACAGAAAGACTGATGAAAACGATTGCATTGCTCTGAATGATTTTTAGAGTTGCCAAAATCACGTTTGCTTTACATTACTTGAAAAAACTTTTATTCACTAGACCGAAGTAATTCATACGAAGTGAGCCGTAAATAAGGCCCGCCATTCAGTGCAGTTGGACACACGATTTCACGGAAGATCGGGCCCAACGGAGATGGCCACTTACGAGGGCTGTCCATTGTGAACCACTAATAGGGTTAAAATCGCTTTATAGTAGTTATCTGTTGAAATGCTGAGCGTAGTTGGAACCTAGTCCCCTTAGGGGGTAACTTGTGCTGTAAACTTCTTATTTTCTTATTATATTTATATTCAACGCCGTATATAGATTCCAAAAAAGTTAGCAAAGATGGCCGAACGTCACTGTCGAAAGTGCACTTGTCATTGTAACGTTCCAGATGTAACCAACCCATATGCATCAATAAAAAATACTTAGTCGTATAATATTTTGTTGTTATTTAAGTGTAAAGATTATCCCAAATTTTTGATGTTTTCTATATACCTACGCATACCGTATTGTGTACAATGTGTGTTGCGCATGAATCCATGTGCCAAAATGTATTACAAATTACAATAAATTGAGCCATTTTTACTTGTTTGACTGACAAACTATTTTTTACACTGCGACTAAGGAGTTACGAATTATTTATTAGCAATAAAAACAACGATGATGGTGATATGAATATTTATCCAATCTTCAATTTCCGAACAATTTAGTTCATCCTCATCCGTATTAATTAAGTATAAAAGGTTCGACCACATCATCAATCAAAAAAGCTATGTAACTGCATCATTCTGTCTTCTATTTTAATCACATGATCAAACACACGATCTCCAACCCAACGCTCCGGTGTCACCTTCTGCAGTGATTTGTTGTCAATATTTCTATGTGCATATCAAAAATATTTATAAATAGTATATAGGTACGCAAATTATGAGATTAATAGTATCCAAATGTTGTTAAAACCTGAAGTATTACCACTGTAATATGAACTTTTCAACTACAAAACCATTTCAACCAAATTTTTTTATGTGATATTAATATTGAGATGAAATTATTTATTTACGCGGTTGCATTTAATTTTAACTTTACAATTATATATAAATAAATTACTTATGTATGTTATTTACAAAAGTTAAAACTTACCGATGCAAAACTTATTCATTTTATTGGCAACACATGAGTAGTGTTTTTGGAATCTATATACGGCGCTGAGTATTGTTTGTTAACAATTATCTTTTAGTGTAACAATCAAGATTTCTATGCCTGCTAAAGAAAAATCTATTTAACATGAATCTACTTAAAAGAAATATCTGAAAAACTTCGACGACTAACAATAAAGCAAACAATATAAAATTTAATCCCGTCCACATTTCTTCATTATGTCCCCCGCAACGTAAACAACGTTTATTTAACTTATGAATTTATAACCCGTCGGTGACGCGTATATCGTTAAATTTTCGTAGAAAACTTGGACAAGTTAGGAGACGATTTCTGGAAGAGACGTTGGTCTGCTGAGCACAGGCCTCCTTTCAGAATGACAGGTCTTAAAGCATAATCCCCACGCGGCTGGGAACTCGCACACCATTCAAATTGAATTGTAAAGTTTTCTTAACGTTTTCCTACAACGTAAAACTCGCGGTAAATAACAAATGTAATTCACACATGAATTTCGAAAAACTCGAGAAACGAGCCAGGATTTTAATACACAATTCTCTGTTTGGAAAGCTATAGGATCAAATTAACCATTACACCTTTCCTGAGCTCCCGGTATTTCGAAGCGTTTGCATGCATCAGGAACAGGAAACTACCATGAGACTCGCATAGTGAAATAAATCGGATAACTCATATCTTTAATCGAGTTTAGCTCGACATATTTCGGACTAATTTGTAGTCATTCCTCAAGGAGCACTCACCATGACGACTGCTGCAACACGCACACTGCATTGGAAGGTAAAAGCGTGAGTAGCAGGGCTACTACGAAACTCGAAACTCGAAGTTCGTGTCGTGCGGTCCCTCTGACACTTATGCTGTTTAACGACACGAACTTACAAGTTTCGAGTTTCGTGGTAGCCCTGCAGTGACACGCATGCGGTGACACGCAGTGCGCGTCTTGCGCAGCAGGGAATACATATATAATGTAGGTCAGACAATACTACCCTACAGTCAACAAAAAGTACAGTCGTCTAAAAATGTATTACATTGTGAAGTAGAGAATTTAATAATACTTGCTCACAAAGCTTCTTCCAGTACAAATTAAATTATTTCTATGCTGAGGTTGGTGACAGGAGATAAAACAGCATTAGCGGGCGGCAGGCGGCATTAAGAAAATTTGTTTCTTCAAAGGACATTTTTCAAAGTTATTAGGACACCTGCAACAAGACCAGACCATATTAAGAAACGCGCTTGCAATCACAGTCACTTTCACCATCTCTTTCTTCCATGTTTTATTTGCAATGAAAGTTACACTTACAACACATCTGTCGTATTTGGGCATTTTCACCAAAACATGTACCTAGCAACGGCATAGTTAAGGAAATGACGTTATATTCCATATTAACTGTAGGGGAAAATCGTCACATAACTGTCAACTTTTAACTTTACGCCGTTGCTAGGTAACATGTTTTAATAAAAATGCCCATTGCGTAACATCACGATCAAGGGTATCCCGTAACAAACGTATCATCATCATCATCATCAGCCGAAGACGTCACTGCTGGACAAAGGCCTTTAGAACGCCACATGAACGACAACTCGCCACTTGCATCCACCGGTTTCCGCTACTCTCACGATTCGTCAATCCACCTGGTGGGAGGCGCAGCTTCGTCTTCCGGTTCGTGGTCGCACTCGAGGACTTTTCTCCCCAACGGTTATCTGTTCTTCAGCTGTCCTGCCCATTGCCACTTCAATTTGCATATTTTTCCAGCTATGTCAGTGACTTTAGTTCTTCGACGAATTTCTGTAACAAACGTATGGGGTGTAATAAACCGTGAATGATTAAAAAACTGTTATTATGAATCACTATAGAACTTAGAGCAGTTCAAACAGAGGACTTTAAGACTAGGACTTTATTAACTATACCACGCGCCGCATAAATCAGTCTAAAAGTTCATTACTTAATACTCAGATTGACGCATTTTTGAGATACATTTTTTATGCGACGTCTTTACTTCACTCCCGGATTGTGTTCGAATCGCTTAACGGTATAGTGCCTATTTAATTATTGGAATTATACCTTTATAGTTTTTGTGGTACTAGTCGTGGCAATGAACTTTTAGGCAAAGTTAGGCGGCGGAAGGTATACTATATAATTTTCGATACACGTGGATACTTGCTCAATTTTTCTACACGGCTTAAGATCAATGCTCATCATTGAATGGACGTGTCTCGAACCACCTCGTGTAACGGATCCACGCGGAAACATCGCTCTAATTGGTTGAGATACTGGTTGTACGTTGTTTTATAGAATTTCATTTCACACAATTTTTTGCCATATTATCATTTCACAGAATAATCAATACGCATAATACTTACTGTGAAGATATTGAGATCATTTAATATAAATCAATACTCATTATTGAATGGACACCAAATCCCGCATTAGTCCATTTATCAGCTAGTCTGCGTAACAGCGCTCTTAATGAGGGCTATCGCGTATAAATTCGCCGCTAGAGGCGCTAGTGTAGCGTGAGGTCTCCAAAATGTCTCATTTTTTAGTCCCGAACAACGGGACTACGCAACACTGTGGTTGCTCGATTTTTATGGTAGGTTTAAAGTATTAGATATGAATTAAACTTTGTTTACACCCGTAACAGACTTATGAAAGCCACATTTAAAACCTCACGCAACAGTGAGGTTGAGACGCTGGTTATTAGAATTTGATTCACATACTATTTTCCATTTAATTTCACAGAATAATCAATACGCAAAAAGGTTGTACGTATGTTTTTATAGAATTAAGTTTCAATATTTTTTGCCATATTATCATTTTCACAGAAATCAATACCAGAATACTTACTGTGAAGATGAGGCTATCGTTTTTTTTGTCTCACTAGATGGCGCACTGTTGCGTGAGGTTTTTAGTATGGCTTTCAAGGTCTGTATTACGGGTGTGAAAACAAGTTTAGATTAAAATCATATTTTTTACACCTTATCATACCACAGAAATATCGAGCACGCACATGTTGCATGTCGTTTTGTGGAATCAAAGGGGGAAAAGGTTTCCGAACTAAAACTGTCTCAAACAAGACATTCATTGCCCCGGAACGTATATTTGCCATAATAATTTCAGATATTGAAAAATATTCAAAATCATTCTAATTAATAAATAAATAGCGTAGCTTGAAATATGAGATTTGACATTTCGGAAACCTCACGCTACACTAGCGCTCCAGTGGAAATTCATACGCGATAGCTCATTGAAATCGTTTATTATATATCAATGCTCATTATTGAATGGACACCAAATCCCGCATCAGTCCATTTATCAGCTAGTCTGCGTAACGGATCCGCACGGACCGTAACAGCGCTCTAATTGGGTGGGACGCATCCTTCGTTATCCTTTTGGGATCACGCCTGCCCGCGTCGGAATGAGGATGTAACTGAAGCTAAAACATTTATTTATCAAATAACATGAGGATTTCATGGCAGATGAAATTTCGGGTGTGTAATGATTTCATGAAGAAGCCGTCGTGGGGGAGAGGTTTGACCTATGTCCTCTCATGCAGAGGATCGTGGGTTCAAACTCCGGTTCGCACCTCTGAGTTTTTCGAAATTCATGTGCGGAATTGCGTTTGAAATTTACCACGAGCTTTACGGTGAAGGAAAATATCGTGAGGAAACCTGCACTAACCTGCGAAGCAATTCAATGGTGCGTGTGTGAATTTCCCAATCCACCCTAGGCCTGCGTGCGGAACTACAGCCCATGAGCCCATGTCCTCTAATCTCATCTTAGGCTGGGATGATGATTTCAGTAGGTGATTGGGTTATTGTGACCGAACACCCAAAAGGTTATTCATAGGGACTTTAGACTCATAACCTAACAAACAAAAAGTTGGAAAGCCACCGACTTTGTCACTTCAAAGTTCAATATCTCAAAACGGCTAAACCGATTTCGATGAAACATGTCTAAGAACCATCGCCTGGAAACCTGATTTCAAATAATAAAGACCGCATTCAAATCGGTCCACCCGTTTAAGATCTACGGTGCCATAGACAGACACACAGACACACATAGTGGTCAAACTTATAATACATCTCTTTTTGCGTTGGGGGTTTAAAATGTACCTAGTCACAACTTTGACACGAGACACTTGAACATCGATCAATGTTAAATGATATTGTAACGGATAACTTACGTCTTAAACCGAGTTTAGCTCGACATGTTTCGGGCTATTTCGTAGCCCTTCTTCTCAGGAGCACGCGAACGCGACTCGGCGGCTGCCGCAACACGCACACACTCAAGAGCGTTCGCGTGCTCCTGAGAAGAAGGGCTACGAAATAGCCCGAAACATGTCGAGCTAAACTCGGTTTAAGACGTGAGTTATCCGTTACAATATCATTTAATATGAGTGAGTCTCACGGTAGTTTCATGTTCAAAATCGATCAATGTACCATAAGTAACATTTGTCAATACCAATTAAAAAATATTTATCTACTCAAGTATTCTGGATTACTATTAAAACATAAATTAAAATGGGAGGTTCAACAGTCTTACTGAGCGGATAATGTTTTCCTAAACCTTAATTGCTAAACAGCTAAACTCTTGAAAGCTGAATTTTAAATACAAAGCCTACGTTTGTAAGACCGAACTTAGTAATAAAATAAGCCTAAAATGTGCGGATATTATTTGAATCAGGACGTCCGGCTTATGTAAAGTAATCCAGGTTGTTAGCTCAGGGTTCCGTACATTACATATTTACTAGCGGCATTTAAAGGGTTGATGTTTATTATGTATTTTTACTCCTGTGTTATATCGGCTATGCTATACATACGGTATTAGTATTTATCCTCTCGAGGTCTTACACTCGTGGCAAAGTGAAAGATTTTCGGCACACAATCACACAAAAGTAATGTTTTTAAAAGTAGCCACCAGGCTTTGTGGTCTGACCTATGGCCTCTCAAGTAGAGGATCGTGCGTGGGTTCAAATTCAAACCCCGGCTCGCACCTCTAAGTTTTTCGAAATTCATGTGCGAAATTAGTACATTTTAAATTTACCATGACCTTTACGGTGAAGGAAAACATTGTGAGAAAACCTGCACAAGCCTGCGAAGAAATCAATGGTGTGTATGAAGTTCCAATCCGCACTGGGCCCGCGTGGGAACTACGGCCCAAGCCCTCTCATTCAATGAGGAGACCTGCGCCCAGCAGTGGGACGTGGATGTGAATCACGCAAAATAGCAAATGATTATTTCATTTCTCCACACACGATCAAAACTGTAAGTGGCTCTACCGTATCGCTCGATCGCCTATGCCCTGCCCAGACTGCCCAGTCAACATTCTCCACCCTATCTTGAAAAATTCTAAGACAGCGACCGGTAATACCGGTAATATGATTACAAAACCCGGCACAATCCTACAAACAATCCCTCGGGCCTGCTTATTGCCAAATACCGACCATATTGCCGAGTCACCGGGACATGCCGATATTCCCGATATTGCTGCACCGGGAACTGAAGGACTAGAGTCAAGAGAATCCCGGAATAATGCGAGCCGCGAAAAAAATGGTAGAGAGCGTTCGGAAGGTGTGCTTATAGAAGATGAAATATTTAACCAACGATAAAACAATGTAAAGCAAAATTTTTGATATTTGTAGCGTGATAGCGTGTAGTCGACGTCAATTAGGCTCTAGGATGGCGAACATTGACATAACACCATGACCAACCATGATTTAACTAACACCATGTACCTTAGACCACCATGTACATGTGAAACAAATAATTATAATTGTTATAATAACCACTGTTTAAGCAAATAAATATTCTTTATTTTTTTTTCTTTCTACCATATTTATAAGTAATACTAACAACTGATGGATCCTAGTTATCTGAATAAATAAATTTTATTATTATTATTATTATAGTTATTATGGGAGCGCCAAAGTTCGCATACTCTTCGCTAGTCATACCGTAATTTTTGTCCGAATCATCGTTTGTCATACTTTTTTCCCACTGAAATCTTACATTTTTGAAATTTTTAAATGGTCATCCTATAGGAAATTATAGATTAGTTTAGGTTTTGTTTTATAACAATTCCGAACAATTACTGGATTCTGCGAAAAAAGAGTTATGACAAACGATCATTCTGACAAATATTACATTCGGACTTTCAATAAGTATGGGAGCCGATATGGATCCAGTAATTATTTGTCACGCTCAACTAATGGTGTTCAATTTCACGAATACGATCTATGCTTTAATTATTTGCTTTATCTAACAGAAATTCCCCGACGAAAACGCTTATTTCTCGTATATTTAAAATTCAACATTTGTCCTTTGTAAATCTAGATACGCTATACCATAAAATTAATCATAGTTTTATATTGTTTACCTATGGCGGATTAAATGAACAACGAATCATACTTTAACCTCCTAAGTCCTCGCGTACTTTATAAAGGACTAATTAACACTAAGAATAACGGCCGAATGTACTTTATAAAGTACAAATTGTTCATTGAATAAAAAAATCTAAGAATTTGAAATAATGTCCTAAATAACAAAGCAGGTCAACCACTTCTAGTCCAGATCTGAAACGCTAAGTTTGTTAAAAAAATTCAGGACTCAGGAGGTTAAACGACTTCAGTTGATTTTGTAACATATTTACATTTTAGCCAGGTCTAATTTTGTGTACATTTATCAAAATCAAAAATCAAAATAATTTATTTTCGGATAACTGAGTAGATCCAAGTATTGTTAGTTTATACAATATTCTTATGAGACTATGGTAGTAAGCTGATAAGATATACTATATTACATTACATTAAATCAAATTACCTACATTAATTTCCATGACATTCATGTAAACTAATTAATTAACTTCTGTTTCATTTCAAATTAATACATCACATCCAAGTAAATTAAACTGTGTAAAAAATAAAATTTATGTGGTCGCTATGCGCGACGCCTGGAAAAGGGTTAAAGGATGTCCAGAAAATCTTTATACGGGTCTAAACTAGCTGTATCTACGCGTAAGGACCTATTTTCGTGAATAGGATCGGCTGCGAAGGTCGTCTCGGACACCTGTCCGGGCTCATTCTGACCTCGTTATATCGTATTTGCGTCATTTGCGAGTGAATTAGATACTCGTACCTAAACCTTAAGAACGATTATCCCTGCTGAGCTGACAACGTTGCATTTTTTTAGTTAGGCCAAGTTATCCAAAATACTTAAATGTTATTATTCATTATTGTAATCAGAACTTGATTTCGATCGAACGAATTTCAAGTCGATGCTTTAACCGTTGCGGAGTTCTAAGACGATCCTACTGGGCTACTACGAAACTCGAAACTCGAAGTTAGTATCGTACCGTCCCTCTCGCTCTCGTATTAAATAGTATAAGTGTCAGAGGGACCGCACGACACGAACTTCGAGTTTCGAGTTTCGTAGTAGCCCAGCTGGCCAGACGACCAGGACACCACAGCCAGATTATTGTATTGTCACCAGATTTACATAAGTACGCCACATTTCTAGTCAAGCCGAACGCAGGAAGTGGGTCAAATTTAACTGCTAAGATGTAACCCAAATAAATGAGTAAACAAACAGGGTAAGCTTATAAAAGCTTGTAAAATAACAATTGACAAAAGTTGAGACCATGTACAAAGACAAACATATTCTTTAAAGGGATCTCTATTGGTGAACCTTTAAGTAGACGAGGGGAGCATTTAGTTAGGGACCGACAAAGAGCCGACAATATCAGCCGCATCAAAACTTTTCATATCAGACTCCATTATAAACTGTAAGATTCATGTTAGACGTGTAAGATGGCCGCGGATTCGACATCAAAGATCAAGTTCGCAAAATGAGATGACTGATTTGCCCCACTTCGTGTAATTTGGGGCCGGCCTGCCCCTCGGGAACGGTGCCTCCATCCGATTTTACCCCAAATAGCACAACAGTTTTAATGTGAAAAATGAAGGAATTATTTGAGCAATCAGAAAAGAGCTAAAAGTTGTTTTGAAACTATTGTTTATTCGCGGCTTCAACGTTAGATCTACCACTCTGAGACTGAGTGGAGGTCTATCACTGTGCGTACCCTTCGGCACTTCCGGATAACTATGACATAGAGGCTTTCAAGAAAAAGCCTACTTTTTTAAATGGCCAGCAACGGATCAATGACTTCTTGAGTATAGGTAGTTGGTTATGGACGGTGGTGATCAATTCCCATTAGATGACCGGTTGCTTGCTTCCCTCTAATAAGGGTCTCTTTCGCAGAAACTTGTTTCGCCGATTTTTAGTTCCCAACCAACTTTTCGCAGAATTTCATTTCGCCAAATGTCACTTACCAACTTTTTTTTTTTTATTCGACTGGATGGCAAACGAGCAAGTGGGTCTCCTGATGGTAAGAGATCACCACCGCCCATAAACATCTGCAACACCAGGGGTATTGCAGATGCGTTGCCAACCTAGAGGCCTAAGATGGGATACCTCAAGTGCCAGTAATTTCACCGGCTGTCTTACTCTCCACGCCGAAACACAACAGTGCAAGCACTGCTGCTTCACGGCAGGATTAGCGAGTAAGATGGTGGTAGCAATCCGGGCGGACCCTGCACAAGGTCCTACCACCTGCAACTTATCAAAGGATTTAGTTTTATTAAACTGTACGCTTGGTCTGTTTGTTATAAAGTCACTTTTCAAAATGCTAACTTTCGGTTAGTAGAATGTTTTGATTGGCATAGTATTCCTTTAAACCCTTATTCGTTTAGTAACTATGTGAAAAGCAATATAGCGCAACATTTCCGTTGTGTTTTTGTTTGTGCACTAAAGCGTTTGTGACAAACGCACATACGAGTATGACACAATGTTTGACCTATTGATGAATACGGCAATGATCACGGTACAATCTTGTACCAAAAATGTGTGTATTAGATTTCGAAAGAGCTGCAATGTGAGTCTTCGATAAAATGTTGATGATTAAATTTATTTACAAGGATGCCATTTTCAGTTTAATATTATTTTTCATTAGACGCATGTTTTGGATATATAGAAATATTAAAAAATAACAAAACGATTCTGGCACTCGCCGGCCGCTGCCGCGGCACGCTCGCTTCACTCGCTCGGCTTCGTGCGCTGTTTGCTCACGGTTAACCTGACACGCTCCTCCTCGCTTCGCTCATCGTTGCACCTAACTGTACCACTACCATGAGTTTACAGTGACCGTACTCGATAGCGACGGCGTAAATTATTTGTAGAGGCGCTGTACAATTCTCCATACAAATAATTTACGCCGTCGCTATCGAGTACGGTCACTGTAAACCCATGGTAGTGGTACTGGACTTTGTCACACATTAGATTTCTGTTGCTATACTTATTAAAAAACTGTTATTTGTAATTCGTATTGCCAATTGAAAAAATGGTGTACAACTCTCTTACTTTAAGTAAAAAGTTGACTTATGTATGAAAAGGGAACTGTTGCAGTGACGATTCGTTTAATAGTTGTTTCACCTAGTGAAAGATTTGACAAATCATAAGTTTTCCAAACTTTTAGAGTCATTATGATATTCTGCTTTATAATAATTCGACCAAATGACACGTTGTTATATAAAAATTTGGTAATAGTTAGTTGTCAAATTGAATCATCGGCAAAACGTTGGTTGGCAAGTGATATTCGGCCAAAGGAATTTCTGCGAAAAGGCAGAACACCGTTTGAAACTTTTTTCTGGTTTCTAAACTGAGCGTTTACTTATTGAATGAATGGGCTGACCATTTCTGCCGACAGCGCCCCTACTGGGCCATTTCTGAGCCCGTAATTGTACAAAGGCCGTGTGTATTTGTGTAATGTGTATTACTTTATGTAACTGATGTCGCCTACCTAGACTAGCTTACCGAAGTTCTTTGAACTTGGCTACTCAACCTTCATCTTAGATTAACATTAGCGCCAATTAAATATAACATTCGAAAATTATCTTTAACTAAACTAAACAACAATTAAAATAAAAAACCGGTCAAGAGCGTGTCGGACACGCCCAAAATAGGGTTGCGTAACCATTACGAAAAAAAATAAGTAATATTTTTCTAAGGATTTCGTATTTTATACGGAATCTTCCAAGTTTAGGTATATTTTAGAAAGAACGAAAGAAAGAAAATACATTTATTCACAACACAAGACACAACAATAGTATTAAATACAAATAGACAACACGTAGAGAGAAGTATGTGTCATTGCGGTCGTGAATCGGACACTGGCTCAGCATAATGCTGAAGCGTTAATAATAAACACCCCAGCGCTGATTTTCAGCCAGCACCGTTGGTGACCCTCGGACCGCTACAAAGATATACTACACAGTTTTATTACTATACATAAGACTACATAAATAGATAATTTGTAAACTATGAAACATATTATTTATTTTATGGCTTTGAAAGACATTAACATTAGTACATAAACATGATTATTTATTATGATTGGTTATTTGGAGTCTTTTAGTATTTTTTATTTCAACTCCAAATTTGTTACTTTTACGGGTATCCCGTTTGTATTTTCGATATGATTATTTATACCTTAGGCTGCTATTTACTCTTAAACTATTAATAATTCTTATACTACCATCCTGAATTTCTTCAAATTTTTCCAATCACCGGTTTAGATTTTAGAGGGGGCGGGGGACGCCCGATTTTAATGAAAATTTGCACTTTATTTCGCAAACAAATCACTGAATCGAAAAATAATGGTTTTAAAAGACCTATCCAACGATACCTCACATTATAGGGTTAGATGAGAAAAAAAAATCACCCCCACTTTACGTCTATGTGAGGTACACAAAAGATTTTTTTTTTATTTTTTTTATTGTGCCATTTTGTCCGCATAGTTTATATATATATATATATATCCGTGCAAAATAACAGCTTTCTGGCATTGATAGTCCATGAGCAAAGCCGCGGACGGACAGACAGACATGGCGAAACTATAAGAGTTCCGTTTTTGCCATTTTGGCTCCGGAACCCTAAAAACAATTAATATAAAAAAGAAAAATTTACTGACTGACACATCAACGTCCGATTAAGCTTATAGACTTATTACTTATTTATCGTAATCGCAGCCAATTGGAAACGAATTATTTTCATAATTTAAATAATAAAGACAGATAAATGTTCAACATATTGCTATTTTACGGAAAAATATAATTTTGAGTGCATCTTATTTATGTTTTAGTATATTTGCAAACTCAACCTATGCCTAAAACTCTTGTTTACAACAGTTTAGATATTCCAGACGTCCTATTAAGTCAAAATAAAATGTAAAGTTTTAAGAAAGAAATCCAAGAATATTTTTTGTTATACAATACAATACAAATATTCTTTATTGCACACCATAAAGCAGTACAAAAACTTATGATATAAACACTTAGATTAAGGTTAAAATCATAATTAAGATATATTATACTTAGATTAAGGTTATAATTCAAATTATGCTAAGTTTTTATTATTGCTATGTTTTTCCGGATCTGATCAGCTTCTCCTTGAGTTCCATGTCGATGTAGCCTCCGAAGACGTCATAACCGCGGTGCGTCAGGTTCGCGTAGATGCGTCCCTTCGTGAACGGGAACCCGGGCGGGATGGCCGCAGACGGGATGGACATGTTGTACATGTGGTAATCGTCCTGCAAATAATTTCAGTCACAATGCCCTGTAGTACCAATGTACTACACACTAGGACACTTTAATCTGCCCCACCCTGTACAATTACAGGGTTGGGCAGATGGTCCCAAAGGAAGACCAGCGCCGTTCGCAAGACCGGCAGATTGCTGATTTGGGACCATTTCGTGACATGCATACGTAACATTTTTTTTTTTTATTGTTGCTGGGCGCTGTCCATTGGAGGACAATTTTGCCAGTGTCTAGTAGGTTTTGCCGTTGTACGGTAAAAATTCTAGAAAACGAAATATGAGATGTAATGGTGGATGAACGATGACAGCGCGAATTCTATTTGTTGTTGTTTCTTTAAAAAAATATGGCTCTGTCCATCGGAGGACAATTTTGCCAGTGTCTAGTAGTTTTTGCCGTTGTACGGTAAAAAAAATCTAGAAAACGAAATATGAGAGGTAATGGTGGATGAACGATGACAGCGCGAATCCGAATTCTATTTATTATTATTATTCCCTCAATGGCGCGATTTCTATTTCTGTTTTTATTATTATTATTCTTATCCATGTCACTTCACGTCATGTAATGTCACGAATAAATGTTTTCTTTCTTTCTTTCTTTCTTTCTTTTTATTAAAGTGTCCTAGTTTTGTATCGGCATTTTACTTTCGCATTTATAATATTAGTATGGATGGATATAAGTATAACTTAATAAATTCTGCTTAAATTGACGACGTTGGGGAATATGCGTTGCTGTACCGTACACCCCCCTCTTCCTTTTGAATATTCTTCCAGTTTCCGTGGTGACCTAGTGGTTCAACCTATGGCCTCTCAAGCAGAGGATCGTGGTTTCAAGCCCGGGCTCACATTTCTGAGTTTTTCGAAATTGATGTGCGAAATTACATTCATAACTTACCATGAGCTTTACGTTGAAAGAAAACATTGTGAGGAAACCTGGTTAAACCTGCGAAGCAATTCAATGGTTCTCCCTCCCACCGGGCCCGAGTGGGAATCACGGCCCAAGCCGTCTGATTCTGAGAAGTCTGCGCCAGCAGTGGGACGTATATGAGCTTGGTTGATATACCGGTGGAAAGGGGCAGGGCCGCCGGAACTTGCCCTGGTTCATGGCGGCGCCGAAGAACGGGTCCTTGTGGATCAGGTCGCACCACTTGAAGTGCATTTCAACGAAACCACGTCGATACTCGTTGCTGAGAAACTCGTAAAAATAAAAGTCGACCTGCAATAGTACATTGTGTCTTAAGGGCGGTAAATAAGGAATTACGAACGAGAGTCTATTAGAAGCCCGAAGTCGAAGACTGAGGGCTTTAATGAGTCGATGTTCGTAATTCTAGTACCGCCCGTGCGACATACAATGTTTTTCATCACATTTGCGAGTAAAATTTTATATTTCTAAAAGAAAAAATATAATTGTTCCAAATATTGGCGTTACCTTAGGCTGCGCTCTTGGCAGCGTCGCCCTCCCCCTCCCTCAGCATGTGCCTGAGCCGCGTGTGCATGTGGTCCTGCAGCAGCGCGCGCAGCGCAGCAGTATCAGTACGGGCGCTCTGACTCATTTACCGACCTTGGGCTTCATGACAACAAAATTAGTACGGGCAATGACTCATTTACCGACCACGGGTTTCATGACAAGCACATAAAGGTCGAGGGTTTTATTTGGGGGGTTGCAACCAAGGTAGCCTGCATGTTTCGACGCTGTTTACGAGCAAATGTGATGAAAAATTGTATAAAACAAGGAATCAGTAAATATAGATACACAGCCTTATTCATAAAAAAACCTTAATTGAGGTTTGATCGGTCTGTTACTTAGCAGATTGATTAAGCTTGCTAGACGGTTGTCAAGAAGTATGATTCATAAGCGCTTGCTAGTAGTCTGCTAGTTGTTGAGCTGTTGATAGACGGATTAGACGCGTTATGTTGGCCATCTTGACAAATCAAAGACAAAAAATGGCCTCATCGATAATTTAAAAAAATAATTGACAGCAGTCATTACTCATTTAGTAATTTAACCAATCACGAGCAAACGTCAAATGGACCTCACGATACTAACGCCATCTAGCGGTATTTCTCCTCTGTGATAACCATCATTTGCATCAGAATCTAATTACCAAACATGCGCTTGCCGCTGCGCTCACCGCGCAAGACAATGTTTAGTAATTAGATTGTCTGATGTAAATTGGTGTGCGTCAAACGCTTTGCGTTTAACGCAGCGTTTATCTCAGCGTTTATCGCATAAAACAATCAAGCGCTTAAGGTGGCCACTTATTGAAAGATGGCCAGTAATTGACGATTTACACTACCTTGAATGTGTTATCGTAGGGGACGAGAGAGCGATAGTGGATGTCCACATAGTACATGGGGCTGCGCCGACCATGACGTTTCGATGTGAAGTTGGCGCAACACGCGTATGAACTGTTTAAATGCGTTATTACCGCGTGTTCCGTTAATATGTAACGAATGATCTGGAATCAAACAACTACGTGATTACGACGGAACTCGTACAATCTACGTTAAATAAGTTTTACAAAAGTTAATCCTGTGGAAGGGGCTGCCATCATAATAATCGTCATCACGTTGACATCAAGAATAGGAATACAGTTAATTTATCTAAAACACTAGAGATTTTAACTTGACACCGGTTAATTCGAAATATAACGATTAACTTGTAGCATTAATTATATTGGTCGATGTTCAGTGGACCGCATCAAAGGCGTCTAGATTTTGAATAATAAACTGGGGTGAAATTTTTACTTTAGCTTTCAATGCTATAACTTTAAATAAGTTTTTGGTAAAAATTTCATTTCTAATACAACCTTTTTTTGCTGACTGTACTTTTTGTTGACTGTACTGACATTGTCACATAAACTACATTTGCATATCAAATTTCAAGTCGATAACATTAACCGTTGAAGAGATCCGTCCTGCGGAGACGATCCTGGCCGGACTACCAGGATGTCACTGGTTATTGTATTGTCACGCAATTTACATACGTATGCCAAATTTCAAGACAATCCGACTACTTACTAGAAGTGGGTCAAAGGCTATACCCATATAAGGGAACAAAATATGCCCCTGACGTTATTAGCCAATGAATATATCCTATGTATTGGTAATAATGCTAGTTATTAATCTGCCAAGTTTTATCTCATAATTATTGACAGTTTTCTTGCAATGTCAATGTCATTTGAAAGTTTTTTTTTACTTTTCTAAATATCTTGAAAACTACTGGTCAGTTTTTTTTGTGATTAACGTATGTTGTTAATGGCATGAAGAGTGCCCATAGTGTAAGTTTTCGGTTACAAAATACCTACGTCTCGATCGCGTTCGCGTTAAAATCTCAATTTGTATGGAAACACGAACTGCGCCTCTAGCGGAACGTTTGCGATGTTTGTGTTTCCATACAAATTGAGATTTTAACGCGAACGCGATCGAGACGTATTTTGTAACCGAAAACTTGCACTAAGGGCAGAGGAATAAATTCGAAAACACAAGACGTCTCTAGGTCAACATTAACTTGGTCATTTTTGATGTCAAATATTTCAAACTTTTTTTTTGACACTTGTGAGTCAGCGACACCCACCATTTTTTTACACTGATGTGACATCTCTTTCCGTACAAATATATATTGGTCTGAAATCAATCGGCTTGGAGCAACATGGTGATTTTTTTTTAATTTTGAGTATACCGGCCTAGTACATCACCAAGGTATACACGTACTGCGAGTATATTGATATTTTATATAAATCTTCATTATTCTACAGATTATTTAAGCGTGCCTATAGTCCGTTATGGAGTACATTCTAGGGATTGATAATTAGGCACTTAAAGTTTATTAAAGTGGTTCCAGTGGTTATACATATAGATAAATACATACTTATACCGGGTGTGGCCTGTAACAGGAGCAAAAATTAAAATAGTTCATACTCGTCAGACGGGACGATATTACTTCAGTCGACTTTTAAAAATAATATAATAGAATAGAGATATGTTTATTCAGCCAACACATCATGACAAAAAAAAAGAGAAAACACATTTACAAAATTATAAAGAATACAAGAACAAACAAATAATGATGTGAAGCCGAAATGGTCTCCACTCAGCGGTTTTCTCATTTTCATACAAATTAAATAGTGTTATCAATGTACGCCATCCTAGAGTGCAATTGACGTTGCCTGTCACCCTAACTAACTAACTAATTTGGCTCAGGGACCCAAAGAGGGTCTTGGCCTCCGAAACGAGAGCACGCCATCTGTCCCGATCGTGCGCAGCCTCTTACCAGTCGTCGACTTGGAGACGTCGCAGATCCGCCTGGACACTGTCCTCCCAGCAGTACCTGGGTCGCCCAACCGGGCGGCGACCAGCCGGTCACCCTATCAACATTAAACCTTTTGCTTTATATTGCTTCTTCAAATAACTAAACTGTGTAACTACAACTATGATCAAATTAAATAACTACTTATTTTTTAAAGTCGCTGAACTAATGTCGTTCATTTTGAGTAGTACGATCTGTTGTAATTATTGCTCCTATTACAGGCCACACCCCGTACCTATACATATTAAACACCCAATACCTGAGAACAATCATTCGTACCTATTATTCACACAAAGTATCTGCTCCGGCCGGGGATCGAACCCCGAAAATAATAATTGCCTCTGCTCACACTCCACAATACGACCTGAGGCTTCATTGTCTAACACACTAAAAAAACTATCGTTTTCTCCTTTCTTTCTATCACAAGGTGTAGGATAAGGGTAGAAAGAGATGGTGCATCCGATCGCAAGCGCCAGAATAGACAGCTACTGGAGATTAAAATAATTCCAATCTACTCGTACATACATCATCATCATCTCAACCTATATACGTCGCACTGCTGGGCACAGGCCTCCTCTCAGAATGAGAGGGCTTGGGCCGTAGTTCCCACGTGGGCCCAGTGCGGATTGGAAACTTCACACAAACCATCTAATTGCTTCGCAGGTGTGTGGTTGCCTCGCGATGTTTTCCTTAACCGTAAAGCAAGTGGTAAATTTAATGTAATTTCGCACATGAATTTCGAAAACTCAGAAGTGCGAGCCGGGGTTTGAACCCACGATTCTCTGCT
>NC_133494.1:2166682-2195322 GCF_025370935.1 Choristoneura fumiferana
GAATAACTTACGCGTTACCTCGTATGTTACAGACCAAAGAAATAGACTACATGCACTCAAAATACATGAACTTCTTTCAGACAGCCGGATAAAAACTTAGCTGCAAATATTGTATATTTATTTTTGGAAATTGCACATTGCACATTAGCGAGTAAAGTTTAAGTAGGTAAATTAAATGGAATATCTGTCTTGCTCCTCCGCCAAGTAGTGAGGCCAAGTCGTGTGAAACGGCTACGAGTCGAACAGGTACGGCTGTGAGTCTGGGGGTGTCCGGAATCTTGTTTATGGTTGTGGTGGTGGTGGTTCTCTTGGTGGTGGGTTCAGTTGCGTTTGCGTTGGTTATTTACGTTTTTTATGAGGGCGGGTTGAATTGCATGAAAAAACATTTTTTCCAACTCAAACGTAGCTCTTTCGTACGACTTGGCCTCACTACTTGGCGGATGAGCAGACAGATATTCCATTTAATTTAAAATGGACCTCCGCAAAGTAACGCCTGAATCTTTACAGTATTTGAGTAGGTAAACTATTTAATAACAGTTGAGTTTTATAACAGTTGTCTCTTAGTAGTCATTGCAGAGCCGTTACAGGTAGGCACTTGTCCCACCGTTGGCTATAGACGAGAGGAGAGTGCAGCTGCAGCTAGTATCAAGATGAAATACAAGATAAGAAGCGGGAAGCGATGTGTAGTTCCGATAGTTTTGCCGTTAGACTACAAGCAGAGGGCCTATGGCGTAAAGTTTCTGGTACAGTCACCAGCAATATCTGCCACAACGGAGCATGCGAAAATATCTGACACGTCCTTCTGGCCCTAGAAATAGAGTCGTATCAGATTATGCACGCTTGTTGTGTCAGATATTGGTGCTGGTGATTGTACTCGCGATTTGAAATCAAATGACAGTTTTCGCATACAAAAACTGTCATTTGATTGTGATCGCGAGTGTCAGAGACGTTAGACAATGGGGCCTCAGTGTATGAGTGCAACGGCTATTATTCGCACTGTAGAGTAGAGACCCCTTTTGTTCTCTCGGCGTGAGTTCTGACGACCGAACTAGCAGCCGAGTGAGTTTTTAACCCCCGACGTAAAAAAGGGGTGTTAGAAGATTGACGCCAATGTTTGTCTGCCTGTCTGTAACATCGTAGCTTTCAAACGGATGGATCGATTTCGATACAGTTTTTTTTACATTAAAGCGAGTTTCCTTGCTGATGGTTCTTAGCTATTTGAATTGAATTGAATTTTAGCAATGGCAAATGGCAATATCGGGGCTTTTCAACTTTTATAAGTTGGTTACTTATATATTTGATAGTTCTTGCCGCTGCGACAAACCAGTGTAGACAGAGAGATAGAGGGAAAGTTTGTCGTCGGCAGTGTGAAGTTGAATCCTTTTGCTAACACAGCCGGATCTAGGTATATCTAATATATGTATATGTCGACCAGATTGACGACCAGATGGCCTAGTGGTTAGAGAACCTGACTACGAAGCTTGAGGTCCCGGGTTCGATTCCCGTGTCGGGGCAGATATTTGTATGAAAATACGAATGTTTGTTCTCGGGTCTTGGGTGTTTACTATGTAATTATATTTATCCGTTGCTTAGTACCCATAACACAAGCTTTGCTAAGCTTACTTTGGGACTAGGTCAATTGGTGTGAATTGTCCCGTGATATTTATTATTTATTTATTATTATTATTATATGCATGTGTTAAAAAATAGTCGATACCTTATCGCTTTCTCGAAAGCGGTGGGTCAATGGCCTTATATTCAGCCAGCGATATTGAGATATCATTTAAAGAAAGAAAGAAAGAAAATACATTTATTTAACATTTTGATTTAGCTTTCACCAAGCTATACAATTTGACATTACTATAAGCAGGCACTTCGGAGTATTCGTAACAAATGTCTAGAACGTGTTAAAACGTCAAATACTATTAGAATTTGTTGCCGATACGTGCCGCTAGAGGTGGTGCCAATTTGCTTATAGTAAAATTGATGCTAGTATTTGATAATATAATCGCTGCTGTAAGCAGCAGAATATGTCTAGAGCAGGGGTCGGCAACTTTTCGAGTCGGGAGAGTCAAAAATTACAATTTAAAATTACAAAGTTTTTCAAAGAGCCTCAATTTTTTTTCTTGCCAACAATAAATAGTTCTTGCATAAATAAAGTTTGGAACTAAAGAGCCGTAGCTTCACATCCAAAGAGCCGCATGTGGCTCAGGCGCAGGTTCCCGACCCTTGGTCTAGAAGTAAATTGTAACCTATCTACCTACCTATAGAAGTGTTAGGAGATATCAAAAAAGAAGACAATGACCATTTTGGGTTTGATAAGAATTTAATTTTTAGGGTTCTGGAGTCAACTAGGAACCCTTATAGTTTCGCCATGTCTGTCTGTCTGTCCGTCTGCGGCTTTGCGTCCCTGAGGACTATCAATGCTAGAAAGCTGTAATTTAAATTTTGATATATATGTAAACTATGCCGACAAATTGTTACTTACAGTAAAAAAATCAAAAAAAATTTTTTTTTATTGTTCCTCCTATAGACGTAAAGTGGGGGTGATTTTTTGTTTTTAGAGCTTTAATTTTTTTGCTTGCCAACAATAAACAGTACTTGCATAAAAAAAGTTTGGAACTAAAGAGCCGCAGCTTCACATCCAAAGAGCCGCATGTGGCGACCCTTGGTCTAGAAGTAAATTGTAAACTATCTACCTATAGAAGTTTCAGTAGATATCAAAACAGAAGACAAGCGAAATTGTTGACTGTTGTTATGTTTTAGAATTTTACGTCAAAAATAGGACAGATTTACCAGTTTTCCAGAACTAATAATCAAACAAACACATTAACTTTTGCTGTCGAACCAGAGAGCGCTACAGCTCTCAAAGCTCCTGTAACCAGAGAGTAAATAAACGAATAGTGCGTTGTAGTGTCGAGATTGCTCTTAAACAAAGTGGATAGAGGCGCGTGAGAATAAGTAATGCTGTGTTACGATAACCATAGAACACTGACGACAGGAGATGGCAATATACTTCAATCTTCTACCTTGCTCCTCCTTACTACAGGATGGACGATATCTACAAATCACATTTACGTTTTTACACAGAAACCAGCTCGCTAACTTCGCTTCCATTATGTAAATGAATGTACGTCAGTAAGCCACACGGACTCAACTATAAAAAACGCATTAAGATGTTGTCGCTTTAAAAAAAACTCTACTGTGAAATTACTGGCACGTGAGGTTGGCAACGCGTCTGCAATACCCTTGGTGTTGCAGATGTTTATGGGCGGTGGTGATCTCTTGCCATCAGGAGACCCACTTGCTCGTTTGCCTTCCAATCGTGTAAAAAAAAACACATTCACAAAGCTACAATAAAACTACTGTTCCCAAATAAATCGATTGACCTACCAACTCTAAGAAACCCTAAACTATTAGAGTTACGTAACTATCACAGGAGATGATAACGCCCTGCCCCTTTGGCCACAGATTACACAACAACGTAACTTATTGGACACTCGTATATAGATTATCTGCGCTAAAAGCATGGCAGGCTACTTACTACGAGTACATTACACATTGTACAGTACATTGGTACTGGCAAATGTTATTTGTGCCAGTTTTTCAGGTGTGACAGACTTTGTATAAACGTTAGAAATTTTAACGTAAATGTGTAAGCGCTACGTGTATACCTCGCCCCATCCAAAAAGTGACAGAAATATTTGGAGCCAAGATAAGCTGAAGGCATCTCCGGTAGTTTGTGCTGTGTGATTGTAACAGATGAGTATGGTAATACGTACTGACTCAGTCAGAGAACTTGAAAGGTCTGCTGTCGTTTGTACTACTACGTGTTAGTGTGAAAAAATAGGAACAAATGGTTGGTAAAAGGCAATGTTTTTATTAATCCCTGACGAAAAATGAAGGGTGTTATACGTAGTCGGTCTGTGGCACTGTTGCTCTCAAACGCGGTGAACCATTTGGATGCGGTTTTTTAGACATGTTTCAGCCGTTTTTGAGAATATAAACTTTTCCTACTTAGTAATATTAACACAAGTGTAACTGTGTAATATCTGTGGCTCCAGTGAAAAGGGGTACATGTCGAAAAACCCAAGTTTACAGGAGACGCAAAAAACAGTTACGCCGAGATGATTCAAACTTACGTTCATTAACACTTGTATATTTACATATACTAATAAATGTGGTATGTTAAAGCACTAAATTAATTGCGCTCTTTCTTATGGGAATGTTATTTTTGCTCTTGATCTATTAGTTTATAAATTAACTACTTGTATCCAAAATAGAAGTATAAAAATAAGTGTAAAAAGGTTCAAGTGGCTATATATATCGCTATTCACCAAGTTTTCGTAATTTTATACGAAGTGAAAAAGGGTACGCATCCGGAATGTTTTTGTAGTACATGTATAATATTATCCACAGAAGACTAGCTTACGAACTAATGGTGTAGAAAATGATTGCATTTTTCAATTTATGCAGTTCTTTGGACTTAATTACAGACATAACAGACATGTAGCCTTTTGCACGTTTTTTTTTTTATTGTGTTTAGTTATAAGTAGACTTAAATAATAATGAAAAATTCAAAATGCTACTTGTATCCAAGTTGAGTGAATAAAACACACATGAAATTATTTAAATATCTATTCAAAAACGCTATATAAATTTTCAAAAATCTCACATGCAAACATAAAAAATGCCGTTTAAAACAAACTTAAAAATTTCTCATCATTAGTATCTAAGTATGTCAACACACTAGGTAGAGGGGATTTTCCGCGTCTTCATAGAAGACATACCGTGTGCCATTGATCGTCATCATACGTCTTGTATTGTAGTCAAAATTAGGAAATTCTGCCTTTTTAAAACTGAAAATTGCAGTCTCAGAGATATTACACTTTTGTTTGTCCTCGTTATATTTTTTTTGTTGAAGTGGCCTTTTACTTACCTGCTTCGCTGTTGCCTCATTCGAAAATTCCCCCATTTGATGATACCTAATTGATAGTCTCATGAAAACCAATTTAAAACATTTTGAGCATTTATCTCAGCGAGCAGGCATGGACCCAAGCCACTTTACCGATAAGAAACGGCGGCTTAAGAACTCGCAAAATTTCAAGTGTAGCTTTGCCGGCATTCCTATCTTCGATCCACAGCACGCTAGATCTCGCAGGTAGAATACTCAAAGCTCCAGCAGGCATTAACTACGAGATTGCATGCTTGAACGAGGCCACGAATGACTCGCTAGCTGGACCGAGTCCAAATCTCCCGTCCAAACCACATAGGCGAAGGGCCTGGAGTACAATAGCCTCCGTCACCACCTTATAGGCATTAATAGAACCTATAACAGGCAGGGACCGGGACAGACTGTTAGCTGTGTCCAAGCCAGAATCTGGTTACTGGCTCCATGCATACCCCTCTCCCAACACTATAACTTTTATCGACCCAGACACTACGCACGCATAGCTGCTGGTCTACGGCTGGGAGTTGGGATCTGCGAAAGTAACAACTGTGTTTCTTGTGGGGCTCCAGTGGACCGTCTAGGCCAACATGGCCTGTCCTGTTCCTCAGGTGCCGACCGACTGTCCCGCCACGCCACTCTCAACGACATTCTCAGAAGGGTTTCTTTAGTGCCAACGTTCCCTCCGCTCTGTAGCCCCAGATTGTACGGAGCGATGGCAAGCGCCCTGACGGAATGTCATTGATACCCTGGAAGACTGGCCGTGCGCTGGTGTGGGACGCTACCTGTACAGACACCCTGGCGGCGTCCTACCTAACAGCAACTACCAATCGTGCGGGGGCGGCGGTAGAGGCCCGGGAACGCCTCAAGGTCACAAAATATAGCTGTCTCGGCGCCCAATATCATTTCTTTGCTTTCGGCGTCGAGACTAGGTCCTTGGGGTAAGGGTGCGCTGGAGCTACACAGGGAGCTCAGCAATAGGTTAAGGGAGGCAACAGGCAACCCTCGCGCCGGCAGCTTTCTCGCGCAAAGAATCGCAATCGGAGTTCAACGCGGGAATGCTGCCTGCGTGATGGGCACCATGCCAAGAAGCCCACCTCTCTTTTTTAATTAAAGTTTTAGTTTTAGATATTTAAATTAAATAATAGTTTTAGTCCTATGGATATTTTGATTTTCTTAATCATTCTTATTAAATGATTGGGTGTCAAGGGATATATCTTAATTAATACCCTTAAAATTAATGCAATGTGCCATATTAGTTTAATAATAAAATGGTGTAAAAGGATATAACTTAATCGCGTAACCGTCAACTGCGCAGCTCGCAAGCGCGTTCTCCCTGCACAAGTCAGCGCACACGATTGTGGCTCATCCGTGAGCGCCGTGGCTCCCCACTCACCCGCTCATTCCTCCGCGCAAAGACATATCCTTTTCCACGTAAACTTTTTATATTCGATTTGTGAAAACGGGCGCAGCTCGACTTAATCTTATATTTTATTTTATTTTTTTGTGTAAAGAGATTGAACTTAACTTGTATCAATGTAAACTAAATAAATCTGTTCTTGTTTTAGGGGTTCAAGTGTGCTTAGATTTTTTTACACCCGCCATATGAAAAAACAGCACGTACAACTAAATTTAGATCATAAATCACAACAAACTTTAGTTAATAGAAATACAACTTGACAAGTACCCTCTGTTGCTAACTTTTTTAAGGCAGTTCTACCCTTGACCACCAGAAAAGTCCGTTGTTTTAAAAGATATCTTAGATCCGTTTACACCAATCGATGCGTTATTTTTTTTTGTGTTTTTTGGTCTATATAACTCAATTTGGCCAAATTCAGACTTTTACCCCTTTTCACTGGAGCCACAGATATTACTATAGTTTTAGTTAATTTATTACTAGCTGTCGCCCGTGACTTCGGCTGAAAACTTTCTGGAACAAACAAAGACGAATGTCCTTCCCCGGGACTTGGACTATTTCCATACCTTTAATTTAAATCGGTTCAAACGTTATTGCATGATCGAGTAATTGACATCTTTTAAATTTTCTCATTTTTCTTTTAGTGGTATAAGATAAATAAGATTTCATCATAGTTTAAATGTATTTTTAATAAAATTACAAAAAAATCAAAAAATGAGTACCTACACAAATGTCACAAAAATGAAATAAACTTCTCAATCAAATCAGTCTTTCACCAGGCTGAATCGTCAAACCACAAATAAACAAATAAAAGTAGCTATTTATCCTCTTGGCATCGCCATAGTACCTATGACTTTCATAGTAACAATAATTTACCAGAAGTATAAAACATCGAATGTTTATTTTTTTTGTTTTAGTGCTACTTTTATCACAATCAATTCAAAGAATAAAAATTCTATGGGAATATGGGGATAAAAAGTAGCCTATGTTTTATTCCAGATGTCCAACTATCTACATACCAAATTTCATCCAAATCCATTTAGCCGTTTTAGCGTGAAGGAGTAACAAAGATACACACACACGCATACTCACAAACTCATTTATAATATTACTAGCTGTTGCCCGCGACTCCGTCCGCATAGTATTCGTTTATCGCTATCCCGCGGGAAATATGCAATTTTCCGGGATAAAAACTATCCTATGTCCTTCCTTGGGACTATCTGTACACCGATCTATCTGTATGTATGTGTATCTGTGTGGTTCAGCGGCTTAGACGTCATCATCATCATCATCCCCCTACACCACCACTGGACAGGAGTCTAGACACGAATTTCTCCTATGCACCAACATTTCAACTTGCTTGTTTCATTAGTCACTTACGCAGTGACACTAACGCCATCTATGTGTTTAGTTCTTATCGAGATACATCAAACGTTCCCTTGGAACTATCCGCTCACCAGGGACAAGAGATGTTTGGAGTCTCTTTGTATTTTTTTTATTTCAACTCTAAATTTCGTTACTTTTATACTTTGAGTACTCAACTATTTCATTTTTTAATATAGTATAGTATCTGTGATGCCGCATTTGTTTATTTTGTTTAAATATAGAAAGAGCATCAAATATATGTCACATAAAATATCAAGAACTTTATTGTTGAGTGGTAAAACAGGACCAAAACATTTAAATTCCTCGCATCTTACTGCGGTGACATTCAACATACAAAAAGAGATCTTTGTTTCGGTTTAGAACTCTAGACTTTGTCCGTCTGTCTGTAGTGTGTATCACCTAGTCATTATTTGGACTCATCGTAGCGTAAAGCGCGAACGCTTCTGTCAGAGATAGTCAACATTTTTGAAATTTTGCAAATTACACCGGATGATTCAAATTCTTCTTATATACCTAAAATATAGATACGGTTCATAGATTATTATTACTGCATTCTTTATTTTTTTTGAGATTGATCGAGGTTTTTTTTTCATTGTGTTGTATTGATCAAAACTTTTGACGAAAATGTATCTATAAAATCAAATTCGTGTTTTGTGTCATTACAAAATCGAATAATACCTACGTAATACTTAATAATAAAGATTATAAAGTTTATAATCTTATCTATTGTCTTAGTTTATAATAAAAACTATGTTATTGAAGTAATATTTGTAAGTTTATTTTGTGCAATAATATATATTTTTTAATAGTATAGAGTATCTTACCATCTTATTAAATTATGTGATATTCTTGTACCTAAACAGATTATAAATATGTAGTGTAGTACGTATGCGTATACTAAGTAGGTATTAAATGATATTGTAACGGATAACGCACGTCTTAAACCGAGTTTAGCTCGACATGTTGTTGACTAAGTAGGTAGGTAGGCAAACACTTTATTGAACAAAACAAAAAAAAAACAATTGACAAACGCTAAGTGTAGGTATGTTATGAGTTTTGGTTTTAAATTCTGCTTAAACATCTACAAGGAAATGAACCATTTTACGCCGAGACATGACTAATGCGCGATCCGTGTAGCTCGGTGTCCCGGACTTTCCTTTGGAACTTTATTCCCTAGATACTTATGTGACCCATTTATTGCCGTACCTGTTTCTTTTGTAGAAATTAGGGAAAAGTAACCACCTGTATGACTGCAGGACAGGGCGGAACTCACAATTAACGTTTTTTTATCATTGTAGAATATTACATGTTTATTTTTTTAACTAGCCTTACGTAAGAGTGGACAAAAAGAAGAGAGCTCTTTTTTAGCAGTGGGACACAAAATAATACGTATACTTATTTGTTAAAAAAAAGTGTAAACATTACGGGCAAAAAAAATATTTTTCATGTGACTAAACTACGAGTAACCGACTCTTTTTTAATATACTTATGGTTTTTTTCCATTAATATGGATCTCAATTTATTTAATAAATAACACACAACATATACAATAATTTACAAATAGAAATAAAAATAGAACTAAAAAATCTATATTGGCAAATATCACCCAAGTCGCTTATTATTTGCAGGTTTTGCAGGTGGTAGGACCTTGTGCAAGGTCCGCCCGAATTGCTACCACCATTTTGCTCGCTAATCCTGCCGTGAAGCAGCAGTGCTTGCTCTGTTGTGTTTCGGCGTGGAGAGTAAGACAGCCGGTGAAATTACTGGCACTTGAGGCATCCCATCTTAGGCATCTAGGTTGGCAACGCATCTGCAATACCCCTGGTGTTGCAGTTGTTTATGGGCGGTGGTGATCTCTTACCATCAGAAGACCCACTTGCGCGTTTGCCATCCAGTCGAATAAAAAAAAAACTCGCAATTCTCACTCGAATTTAATATATTTGTATATTAATATTGCTAAAATACAAATATAAAAACGAATACAATGAATAAAATAATTTCCTTGCTCACCCGGCGACCTTACGTAGCTAAGCTTAGTGCAAAGTATGCGTGTTCATGCGTTCCTCCCACCTCCACACTGTAAGAACACACACACAATCACACAAACCCATCTATCACCACCACCACACTAACCTGACCGCGTTCGAACTCAACAGAGCTCATCTTCAGAGTGACACAACCGTACACCATGCTACCAGTTTTAGACTAACGAACCACAACCACCGTTTTAACTTGTCACTGTAACTCCCCAAGTACCCACATACGTTTTATGAAACAAAACAAAACTACCCACAAATTATTATAAATTTTTTTAACCGTCCTTTCAAAACTACCTTGATAATTTAATTAATTTAATTTTATTAATAATTTGTGGGTAGTTTTGTTTTGTTTCAATAAACGTATGTGGGTACTTGGGGAGTTACAGTGACAAGTTAAAACGGTGGTTGTGGTTCGTTAGTCTAACAACTGGTAGCATGGTGTACGGTTGTGTCACTCTGAAGATGAGCTCTGTTTGAGTTCGAAACGCGTCAGTGTAGTGTGGTGGTGGTGATAGATGGGTTTGTGTGATTTGTGTGTGTTCTTACAGTGTGGAGGTGGAGGAACTGCATGAACACGCATATTTTGCATAAGCTTAGCTATCGTAAGGTCGCGGGTGAGCAAGGAAATTATTTTAGTTCATTGATATGGACCTCCGCAAAGTAACGCCTGATTCAATAAATTATTTAAAAACGAATACATTGTTATACCATACCTTGACAAGTTCGTGTGTAACACCCGGTAGAACCCTAAGTTTTTTTTTTTTTATTCGACTGGATGGCAAACGAGCAAGCGAGATTGCGACCCTGTCGCAGGAAGACTGCAATGTGATCAAGACGTCCAGGTAATTTTAGCAATATAGATAGACATGGTTAAGTCTCGGGTGACATTGATTATATTGCATTTTTTTTAATATAATATTAATAAATTTCAAAGGTTGACGACCGCTGCCGCTACGTGACGTGTCGTTCGTTTTTCGTTTGCAATCAACACTATGTGCAAGTGTGCACTCGCATGGAGAAGCTCTATTGTAACAATGCATTTCAAAATATTTTTTCGTGACGTTAAATAGAAAAAAAAAACATTAAAAAATGACGAAGTTGCTAAAATATAATCCGCCATTTTTTGGAGCCGGCCATTTTGAATTTCAAAATACTACTGAATATACTAAATCGTATTATCATCAGAACTAAAGGTGTGTATCAAATGTCACATAAATCTGATATCAGAAAGGGGATAAAAATTTCAATTAGTTAATTTAAATAAAATGAAGCGACAAGCAGGGCACCCCATTTTTCTTTATAGCACCATTTTCTGTTCCACTGCTGGACAAAGGCCTCTCCTTCAGATTTCCAACTTCCCCTCGCAGCTAGGTCTAAATAAAAATATAATAATATTCCCAAGGGATAGGCATAAAATCTTGAAACAATAACCGCTGGGTTTAAAGTCAATTAAATTTGGCATGGTTGTTATAATATAACGTCAATGAAAACCACGATGTAATTTTAGGGAATTCCCACGAGAATTTAATAAAATCCCGGAAAATCAATTCAACTTCTGTATCCAATGATTTACGCGTGCGAAGCCGGGGATAAATGCTAGTGGATAATAAATATATAAATAACAGGTATTGGTACAGCCGTCCTTGCCGTGTGGTGTCGGTAGAGAATTGCATCACCCATCTCTTCCCGTAGGTGTCATAAGACGCGACTAAGGGATAAACCGGAGGATTGGCAGCAGCGTCCTCCGCGAACTATCGGGCATAACTGCGGTCGATAACCCGTCTGCCAAGAGTGGCGACTCAGGCATTTCCCCCCCAAAAACGAGCCTTGGGGGAGGCCTATGTCCAGCAGTGGACGTCTTTCGGCTGACTTGATTGGTACAGGCGAACAGACAACCCAGACTTTTTTTTCTTGCAATCGGTTTAAACCCTTTAATTTTACTTTTTCCTTTTTGTCTTTAATGACGTCATGATATGTTGGTAGCAATTAAAAAACTCAAAGGGAGTCGGGATAATGATGCAAGTCTGCATAATAATATGTTTTAAGATAAAACATGGGATTTATAAAGAGCTTCCGTTAATGATGGTAGCAACAATTCTACAAATAAAATCCTTTTTAGAGTAAGTTTCGTATATATTTTTCTTATCTTTATGCACCTTTTTTTTCTTACCTTTTGCAGGTGGTAGGACCTTGTGCAAGGTCCGCCCGGATTGCTACCACCATCTGGCTCGATAATCCTGCCTTGAAGCAGCAGTGCTTGCACTGTTGTGTTTCGGCGTGGAGAGTAAGACAGCCGGTGAAATTACTGGCACTTGAGGTACCCCATCTTAGGCCTCTAGGTTGGCAACGCGTCTGCAATACCCCTGGTGTTTCAGATGTTTATGGGCGGTGGTAATCTCTTACCATCAGGAGACCCACTTGCTCGTTTGCCATCCAATCGAATAAAAAAAAAACCCTGCAACGGGACTCTATTAAGTCTCTGTAGTCTGTTCATCTGCAACGGGCTGTATCTTTTTAAGCGCAGTTATGTAGACAAAGTTTTCACACGGAATTGCTATGGCTGATTTTACAACAAAATTTAATTAATTATGATTGTTTTTTTGGAGTCTTTTTGTATTTTATATTTTAACTCCAAATTTGTTCTTTTACCCCAACTCTGCGGAGCGCTGGTCTCTTTTTATGGTTTTTCTGTGCATCCATGTCTTAGTTTGTATTTTCGATAAATTTAATTAAAGTAAAATAAAATTAAAAATTAAAAACTGACCCACAGTTAACATTTTTTTTCGAGTCCGACTTACTGGCCGTTTAAGGTCTTTAGTTAACCCATATCTTTTTTCTTGTTTTGACATATTTGTCAATTTTCATTTTATTGCTTGTATTAAAAATTGAGGGAATTGTAATACAGTTTTTGTTGTGTAAAAATAACTTTCTGCCAAGTTTCTTGCGGCTCATTCTTCTTGGCAATCATGATTTTTTCCGAAAGCGCTGATCTACTTACGGAATAAAAGTTGCATTTTTATTTCTATTTTGACTAAACATTTTGTATTTATAACAATAAGCAATAAAACACAATACATTAAACATTTAAAAATATGACTATGTACAAATATATAACCTAGCCTAACCTATAAATAAAAAATCCCTCCTAGGTCACCGTCGCTGTTCATTGTGCCCAGAAGGCTGGCAGCATTCCCGCATTGTAGCGTTGTATTTTTCTATTTCATTAAGTTTAATGGCACTTCAAAATATTTTTTGTCCTAAGATTAGCAGGTGGTAGGACCTTGTGCAAGGTCCGCCCGGATTGCTACCACCATCTTGCTTGTTGTGTTTCAGCGTGGAGAGTAAGACAGCCGGTGAAATTACTGGCACGTGAGGTATCCCATCTTAGGCCTCTAGGTTGGCAACGCGTCTGCAATACAATGGTGTTGCAGATGTTTATGGGCGGTGGTGATCTCTTACCATCAGGAGACCCACTTGATCGTTTGCCTTCCAGTTTTTATTGTTTAAATCATTTCTTATGTAAAAAAATATATATATTTAATATTTAAGTATGTATTTATCTATATAAATATGTTTATCCATTGCCTAGTATCCATAGTACAAGCTTTGCTTAGTTTGGGACTAGGTTAATTGGTGTGAAGTGTCCCTTTTTTGTCCACCCGCCACTATAGCAATCCTATAGTGGAGGGTGGTATAACTAACAACAACAAGCTAAAAAATCAAAACTACCTTCAAGATACAGTAACAAAAACGTGATAGCCCTGCGGCTACTGAAGTTTGACAAACCACTTAAATTGTTACAGACAAATGTAACCTTATCAGAACATAGTAAGGTATCATTTAACTTGGACAAAACAACTGCACAAATTTCAAACGGCATAACAGCACCAGTCTGTATTTGCATTTTGAACTCTATGCCGTTATAGTGTAGGACATAAACAAGTTTACCAAATGTATCGATAACGCCATTTGAAATTGTCATAGTCGATAAAATGCTTAGAGCATTAAGCCAACAGGAGAAGTTAGACTGAAATAACTGGTAGCATGGTGAACGGTTTTGTTGCTCTAAGAATGATCTCTGATTGAGTTCGAAACGCGACAGTGTAGTGTCGTGGTGGTGATAGTTGGGTTTGTGTGATTTGTGTGCGTTCTTACAGTGTGGAGGTAGAGGAGCTGCATGAACACACAATTGCTGCATAGAAGTACACTGCGCTGTTTGTTGTTGTTGGGTCAAATCTTGCAAGTTCATATTGACCCACTTGCAGCGATCGGATTGAATTGAAATATGGTATACATTATGTAAGTAGAAAGACAAAAACACAGCCAGCAAAAAAAGCTTACATTATATATTTTTTAACAGATACTTTTTAAAAAATAATTTCGATGAAATTATCACACAAAATTAATTTTGAACATGAAACTACCGTGCTCACTCATATTTAATTGAATAATACCGGATAACTCACGTCTGAAATTGAGTTTAGCTCGACATGTTTTGGGCCCTTCTACCGCCCGCAGAGCTAAACTAGATTTAAGACGTGAGTTATCCGGTATTATTTCATTAAATACAAAATTATATTTATATACTAGTGAATAGACTCGCGACGCCTCCGTTAGGCTTAGTTCTCTAAGAACGAGGGCACCAAAGAAACGGTAACTTATCATCTTGGTGTGAACGATAAGTCTGACGTTGGAGACAGATGGTCTGTTTCGCTATTTGTTTATGGTTGCTGATAAATAATCGCTACGTCAAAAGTTGCTGAAGAAGGCATCGGATCGTAATCTATGGTCGGAGATGTCAATGCTGAGTTAGGGCTGATTTTGGCTTTTCGGGTGATTTTATTAAGACAGGAAATAAAAAAAAACAAGATCGTAAAAAGTAAGTGTACCAAGCGGCTGAATATAATGATTTTACCGATTTTGAACCGACGAAAAAATAGGGAGGAGGTTCTCAAGTCGACGCATATGTATATATATCTATAATATTCTAGAAAACTGCAATATAATAATGTTAACAATTACAGAATTACAAAACAACCACAAATTGTTGTTTTGTATTTTTTTTATTCTTAACATCAAATAGCATTTTTTTTAAAATAGGTTTTATTATTTTCGACGCTACTTTGGAACTTCAATTCCGCTTCCCAATTCGCAGATACTATGGGTAGTAAACAATAGATACTGGCGAATATAATTTCATGGTTAAATACCTATTGAACATCCTAGATCCGAGCATTAAAATTTTGTATTTTTCATGCAAATATCTGCCTCGACTGGGTATCGAGCCCGGGATCTCAAGCTACGTAGACAGGATCTCTAACTGCTAGGCTATTGGTCGTCTATTTGTTAGCACTACCCCCATCAAAATTTACCAATCTGTGTATATCCATACTAGTTAATATTATAAATGCGAGTGTGTGTGTATTAGTGTTGCCGAAAAATCGATGGTTTGCAATCGATACTATCGATAGTGATAGATATCCAAAAGCTTAATGGTTACTTGACCTGAAATGTAAATTTCAGAATATATATTTTTTTAATTTATGACGGTGGAAGCAGTCTACACTTCCACTGAACGTAGATAACAGTTAGTGTTTAGTTTTGTAACTAAGGGACCCCATACATCCCTGTATTATTATTATTATTATTTTTGTATTTTTTTTTATTTAATTGTATACTGTAGTTTTTAAGTATTTTATTTGTAATTATTTTATGTTGAAAAAATGACTTTCTGCCAAGTTTCTTGCGGCGCATTCTTCTTGGCAATAGTTTAAAAAATGACGTGTAAAAGTGCCCATTGCGGCCTTTTTACTGAATAAATCATTTGAATTTGATTTGAATTTGACTTTCTTTTGACTCTCTTTCGTGCAATACTATCAAAAGTATCGATATTTTTGATGTCTAATAATGCTTCGCTTTTCGCTTTTGCTCAAACTATCGATAGTCTATCGAAACACTATCGATAGTGGACTATCGATCGGCAACACTAGTGTGTATGTGTGTTTGTATGTTTGTCCGTCTTTCACGTCCAAACGGAGCAACGGGTCGACGTGATTTTTGGCATGGAGATAGCTTATAGGTCAGAGAGTGACATAGCCTACTTTTTATCCCGGGAAAATGCACAGTTCCCGAGGGAACAGCGCGCGATAACCGAATTCCACACGGGCGAAGCCGCGGGAAAAAGCTACTTACATGTGTACCAAAAGTACAATTTCGACGTTACACCTCTCAGCAATGTAACACCCTAACATCCAAGATTGGCAAAGTAAAACAATTTCCAGTCAAAGAGAACCGATCTACACCTCATTTTGAATTCATGAATACATTATATTTGTCGACGCTGATACACGCAAGCAAATTGGATTCGACGTGTTTCGCCTAAGTGTCTTTTTAACCTTATCCGTGTAAGTGGTTTATTTGCAATAATTTATACTTTTATTTATTTTATAATTAAAAATTTTCATTTTTTTTAACTTTTTAACCCACTTATCTTTACCCGCAGTTTCACTCGCGAAAGCATTCAATCTGACAGTTGAATTGGGTAGATTTCTGGGTAAAAACATATCAAAGTCAAAGTCAAAATATCTTTATTCAATTTAGGCTATAACGAGCACTTATGAATGTCCAAAAAAATCTACCACATATGTTATTAAGTCCGTCAGTTAGATAATACTAGCTTTTGCCCGCGACTTCGCTTGCGCATAATTAGCATGTAGTTTAAATCTTTTTTGATCCCACAGGAACTATACATTATTTCGGGATAAAAAGAAGCTTATATGTTAATCCAGGGCATATATTGCCTGTATACCAAATTACATGCAAATCCGTTCAGTAGTTTTTGCGTGAAAGAGTAAAAAAGATCCAAACAAACTTCCATCCATCCATCCATACAAACTTATGCGTTTATAATATTAGTAGGATAGTAGAATGTAAAGTATTTTTGCAAGCTTTTATTTAGTTTCACCTGCCCCGTTGTCTGTGTGTCAAATCTTAAGTCCTCTAAGTTCTCTAAGTAAGTGTCTTGTGTTAAGTTCATCATCATCATCCCAGCCTATATACGTCCCACTGCTGGGCACAGGCCTCCTCTCAGAACAAGAGGGGTTGGGCTATAGTTCCCACGCGGGCCCAGTGCGGATTGGGAACTTCACACGCACCATTGAATTGCTTCGCAGGATTGTGCAGGTTTCCTCACGATGTTTTCCTTCACCGCAAAGCTTGTGGTAAATTTCAAATGTAATTCCGCACATGAATTTGGAAAAACTCAGAGGTGCGAGCCGGGGTTTGAACCCACGACCCTCTGCTTGAGAGGCGATAGGTCAAACCACTAGGCCACCACGGCTTTAAGTGCTTGTGTTGCCACGGCTTGTGTTAAGTTAAATTCGACCAACTTCCAGTAGTTGGATTGACTTGTAATTTGGTATACTTATGTTAATTGCATGACAATACAATAATACGGCAGTGACATCCTGGTAGTCCGGCCGCGGCAGGGCGGAACTCTTCAACTATGAAATTTGGTATACAAATGCAGTTTGGGTGACAATACAAGTAAAGTCAACAAAAAGAACAGTCAGCAGATAAAAGCTTGTATTAAAAATTAAATTTTTACCATAAACTTATTTCTTTTGTTAATCAAATAAAAATTACAAAGATGAACCGCGTCAAAGTTCGGAAGTAGGGCCATGACGTCAATCCTTAGTAAAAAGTGTACCAAGGAACTTTAATTAACTGCAGCATCTTCTTATTTTTTTGTTTAATTGACAGAAAACCAACACCACTACCACCAGGAGACCCACTTGCTCGTTTGCCATCCAGTCGAATTAAAAATTTACTTTACGGATAAATGTGATGCCGTCTCTATTTGTTTTGTTCGAATAGACGGAGACGGCATCACATTTATCCGCAAAATAAAATTAAACTATGGGTGGTGAAACAGCCCCTAATTATATATTTTAGGCATCTACTGCCTACTGAAATTCCGGGATTTTATTGAATTTTAGAATTTCCGAAAATTACAGCATGGTCGTGAGAGTCACCTCCTGGGAGTTGTTTCCGAAGGACCTTCGACTTTCGCACATGAATTTAGGAACACTCAAAAGACGTGAGCCCAGATTTGAACGCCCGATCCTCTGCTTTAATAAGAGGCCATAGGTCATGTGTCACCGCGGCTGTAGTCGAAGAAACTGAATCATCCAGGGTGGAACCTTTTCATAAACAATTTCGTTATGATATCTTTGGACAATGTATGGGATGTCAACATAACATTAGTAAATGGCACAAAGAGCACTTTTATTAAATAAAATTACCCGGATAACTCACGTCTTAAATCGAGTTTAGCTCGACATGTTTCGGCCTAATCCGTAGCCCTTCGTCTTCGGAGCAACGCGACTCAGCGGCTGCTGCAACACGCGCACTGCGCGCCGCCGCTCAGCGTGAGTTATCCGGGTCATTATATTTAATATGAGTGAGTCTCACGGTAGTTTCATGTTCAAAAGAGCACTTTGTTTGTAATTTGACACTTCACATTCTGCGACTGTTTATTTTTATTATTTTAATCATTGACATATTTTGTCCTGTTGTTGTAGACTATTTTTTTTATTTTATATATAATTTTATCGCATTGTCATTTTAATTATTTTTTGTTTTTCATTTGATCGTTCATTCCAATTTCTTAAATTTGTCATAGTGATTGTACAATTAAATTAAATTACTTAATTATTAATTAATAATTATTATTAATTGATTACCTAATTGTTTGTGTAATTATTATTATTGTATTTAAGGTACCTAATTTTTATTGAAAATACAAACTGAAATATAGATGCACAGAAAAAACAGAAAAATAAGACCATCACTGGAATCGAACCCAGGTCCTCGGTAATCCGTACGCGTGCTATACCGCTACACCACTGATGGTCAACGGTACCGACACGAATTTCCCTATGCACCTCATATCTCAGCTTGTGTTTCTTACTTAGTCACTTAAGCAGCGACGCTAGCGACATCTATGCCGTAAGCCCTCAAACTTTTTTTTTTTTCGGCATTCCTTTGGAACTAACCGCTCACCCGGACAAGAGATATCGTTTCTAAGCAATCAAATTAAGATTAGATTTTTGGAATCTTTTTGTATTTTTTATTTCAATTCCAAATTTTTACTTTTACGGTCATCCCGTAAAACCGAAATTGAAAATACAAACTGAAATATAGATGCACAGAAAAAACAGAAAAATAAGACCATCACTGGGAATCGAACCCAGGTCCTCGGTAATCCGTACCGCGTGCTATACCGCTACACCACTGATGGTCAACGGTACCGACACGAATTTCCCTATGCACCTCATATCTCAGCTTGTGTTTCTTACTTAGTCACTTAAGCAGCGACGCTAGCGACATCTATGCCGTAAGCCCTCAAACTTTTTTTTTTTCCGGCATTCCTTTGGAACTAACCGCTCACCCGGACAAGAGATATCGTTTCTAAGCAATCAAATTAAGATTGGTTTTTTGGAATCTTTTTGTATTTTTTATTTCAATTCCAAATTTTTTACTTTTACGGTCATCCCGTAAAACCGAAATTGAAAATACAAACTGAAATATAGATGCACAGAAAAAACAGAAAAATAAGACCATCACTGGGAATCGAACCCAGGTCCTCGGTAATCCGTACCGCGTGTTATACCGCTACACCACTGATGGTCAACGGTACCGACACGAATTTCCCTATGCACCTCATATCTCAGCTTGTGTTTCTTACTTAGTCACTTAAGCAGCGACGCTAGCGACATCTATGCCGTAAGCCCTCAAACTTTTTTTCGGCATTCCTTTGGAACTAACCGCTCACCCGGACAAGAGATATCGTTTCTAAGCAATCAAATTAAGATTGGATTTTTGGAATCTTTTTGTATTTTTTCAATTCCAAATTTTTACTTTTACGGTCATCCCGTAAAACCGAAATTGAAAATACAAACTGAAATATAGATGCACAGAAAAAACAGAAAAATAAGACCATCACTGGGAATCGAACCCAGGTCCTCGGTAATCCGTACCGCGTGCTATACCGCTACACCACTGATGGTCAACGGTACCGACACGAATTTCCCTATGCACCTCATATCTCAGCTTGTGTTTCTTACTTAGTCACTTAAGCAGCGACGCTAGCGACATCTATGCCGTAAGCCCTCAAACTTTTTTTTTTCGGCATTCCTTTGGAACTAACCGCTCACCCGGACAAGAGATATCGTTTCTAAGCAATCAAATTAAGATTGGTTTTTTGGAATCTTTTTGTATTTTTTTATTTCAATTCCAAATTTTTACTTTTACGGTCATCCCGTAAAACCGAAATTGAAAATACAAACTGAAATATAGATGCACAGAAAAAACAGAAAAATAAGACCATCACTGGGAATCGAACCCAGGTCCTCGGTCCTTTTTGTCCCTGTTTTTACCCTTGATTATTGTTATTATTATTTTTAAATTTAATTCTAATTTTGTTTTTGGCTGACATTTTATTGTAATTTACTTATTTACCACTATCATATACCTATTATTATTATTTGTGTACAATTTGACGATCCTTTTGAGAATTTCTTATAATTACCTGACATGTATTTTTATAATGTATTTTTTCATTAGGTAAGTAATAAATCAATCTTATCTAATCTAATCTAATCAAAGGTTCAACCCTGGTACGTTTTTTGACTTAAGTGATACATCCATCCTTATCTATTTGTTTATTAAATCTATGCCTTTAACTAACATAATAAGACTTACAATGTTACGTGTATTAAAAATATTGTTTATCTCATCCATTGTAATCAACCGTATCCCCAGCAGTAATCCGATCACGTTCGATTACTTGATTAGTTATCTTATAAGATCAGTTGTATTTCCTCGTGTCCCAAGGGACCAGAAACCTACCCGCACAATAAAACTTTACGCAAACTTAGCTGAACTAGTGGCGAAATTTTGAACTAAAAGTTTTGCAGTACTTCACGTGTGTATAGAGCGACGACAGCGCCTCTATTAGCTGTTGCTTTAAGTTTGTCGGTTATAGGGTTCGGTAACAGACTTTGTCATTTTATTTGCGGGCGGCAACTTTTATTTGGATTTGTTACATTCTTTTTATGCATGAGTTTGATGTTACTTTTATTTATATTGCACTAGCCTGTTTCCCGCGACTTCGTCAGCGTAGAATTCGTTTATCGCTATCCCGCGGGGTGAATTTACAATTTTCCGGGATAAAACTATCCTATGCCCTTCCCCGGGACTCAAACTATCTGTATTTTTTATTTATTTGACTGGATGGAAAACGAGCAAGTGGGTCTCCTGATGGTAAGAGATCACCACCGCCCATAAACATCTGCAAAACCAGGGGTATTGCAGATGCGTTGCCAACCTAGAGGCCTAAGATGGGATACCTCAAGTGCCAGTAATTTCATCGGCTGTCTTACTCTCCACGCCGAAACACAACAGTGCAAGCAGTGCTGCTTCATGGCAGGATTAGCTAGCAAGATGGCGGTAGCAATCCGGGCGGACCTTGCACAAGGTCCTACCACCTGCAAATACCTGCTGCACCTGTATACCGAATTTCATCTAAATTGGTTCCGCGGTTAAGACGTGATGAGGTAACAAAGAAACAAACAGGCTTACAAACTTCCGCATTTATAATATAAGTGGGATGTTTATAATCGACTTTACCTAGGTGACCGAGCTCCGCTCGAACTAGAACTAAAAAAAATGCTTAGTCCCTAGAGTAATAATGTCGAATAAATGGCACGCGTGCCAGTTGTGGCCCGCAACAAAATAAATCGGACACGTCACTAATCTATGAATGTATGTAGATGTATAGTCGACCAAGATAGTGCTTTACCAATTTTAATGACAGTTCCTATTTCAGAAATAAAAGAATACGGCCGATTGTCACATTGACTTATGAGTGAAATAGGCTTTGACGTTTTAACCGCTGCAAATGATAAACCTTAGGGTGGTAAAGGAATTTCTTGGTCGACTATAGGTACTTCATTGATAGTTTCATTTTCGTAAACGCAATCACCGAGTTAAGGATCTTTAGCACATCATAGCTATATTATTGTTATCGTTAAAAAAATGGCACATTCAGCAATAAAGGTTCGCCATCTTTATCTAAATAGTAGAGTTATCTAAGCTAGATAGATAAAATCGACCGTATTATCATCCTCATCATCATCCTAGCCTATATATATATGTCCCACAGCTGGGCACAGGCCTCCTCCCAGAATGAGAGGGCTTGGGCATTAGTTCCCACTGGGCCTCTTGTATAAGATAAAGATAAAGTTTATTGCGGAAAACGGGTTGGATACATACAACATGGTATAATATAATAATACGTTATTCACAGTGCCAAATTCGGCTTGGGTAAGTTTGCAAAAAAAAGTCACTTGATTTTGTATCACAGGATCAGGCATTTCCACAAGTTCGTGATAAGTTTTGTAATTTCGCACATGGATTTTCAAAAATCATCAGATACGGGGTCTGACTTGTGTACCCACGATTCTATACTTGATATACCTAAGTTTACTTTTGTATCAATAGATGTCACTATCTCGTCTCAAGGAAAAGCTGAATCGCGCTGTTAAGATTTTTCCGGCAGGCTATAAAAGGGCTGTCAATCATTAATAGTTGTTTTTTTCTTAACCAACCGTGGTTTGATTAACATGTGAGAGGCCACTAGGCCACCACGGCTTGTCAATCCACAACCACATAGTGACAAGGTATTAAAGCTGTGTATTAAGGGCCTACAGTATCTCAATTTGCTTAGTATGATCCTCTTAATTTATCAACACGACTGCAGCAATCCCTTTGAAACTCATATACAGCAAAGTTAAGGGCTAACTCTACTGACGTCTAGTGGCGAAAGCACGATTCGGTAAAATTTTCTCGATAAAAAAAAATCGCAAATTTGGCTCTAAATATAAAAATAAACGGCTAATATTCAAAAAATACTACGAATTAGAACTTAAAACTTTGGATTAAAAATAGTACTAATGACAAGGTAGGTGATGGTAGTGCACTTTTTTAATAAATGTATTGTATTCCCTGTAAAACAGAGATACTAAACTACCGCACATAAAACCATTTTACCGCTGGCCGCTCCTGCTTCCCGGCCCCCTGGCCATTCTCGCTTTGGCTTTCGGACGGGCAGGCTGCGTCGCTTGCATTCAGCGCACACACGCACACAATACAGGCTATACAGTAATTACTTTTCGCGTATAGTAATTATTTAACTAAGTAAAATTGTATCTGATTATATAATTATACTCGTCTATTATGTAAAGTTACCAGGTAAGTAGTAGTTGTGTTATGTTACTGGATTTGGATTTTTCGTGAACTTGAGTGACTTTTCCGCGCCGTACATTTACGCGCGACAACGTGGAGCTTGTGTGCGTGCTACGAGCGATGCGGTGCGGTGAGGCGGGGGCAAAATCGGGATTTGAGCTGAGGTAGTGCGCGCCCTTAAAGTGTAAATATATTTGTCTTGGCCTCGGCTGTACATTTTTTTATAAAACGAGCAGACGGTTCACCTGATGTTAAGTACCTAATTACCATCGCCCATAGACATCCGCAGCGCCATTGTTCAGTTTATAGCAGTCATGTTACGAGTAGCTAATGATTACACGCTGGGCTACAATTTCAATCTGTAATAATGTGAAATTGATGGCATTCAATCATTAAAATCAGCTTTATTTAATGTCGTTTGAGATATTTCGTTAAATAATTGAATCCACACCGCCATGGTGCGGACTGTTTTATTATTTTATGTCTTTGTGAGTTTATATTTTTGCTCTGGTTTAGATAAACCTAGTGTTGAAAAGGTAATACATTTTCTGTAATAAAAATAAACTAAATAATTGATTGAATCAGGTGCTACTATCAATTAACTATAAACAATTACTTTGTTCACCTGCGACCTTACAAATGCTACGTATATGTAACAAATGTGTGTTCATGCAACTCCTCCACCTCCACATTGTTAAAACACACACAAACCAAATTATCAACAATATTTTTTATAAAGTTAAATTGAAAAAAAAAATGTATTAAATTTAACCAAAAAGTGAAAAATAATTCTTAATATACCAAGGCAGAAATGAATGTATAAAATATTAGTAAAAAACGTGGGATGCACGATATACGAAAAATGTGGCACAAAGCGCTCTATGCTTTTTAGGGTTCCGTAGCCAAAATGGCAAAAACGGAACCCTTATAGTTTCGCCATGTCTGTCTGTCTTTCCATCCGCGGCTTTGCTCAGGGACTATCAATGCTAGAAAGCTGTAATTTTGCACGAATATATATGTAAACTATGCCGACAAAATAGTACAATAAAAAGTAAAAAAAAATTTTTTTAGTACCTCCCATAGACGTAAAGTGGGTGTGATTTTTTTCATTTTATTTGTCTTTGCAAGTACTCTTCACCTGAATGATGTCCAGGATCTTGATGATGGAGCGGGAAAGTGACCACAGGATCTCGGTAACAAAACGACGTAGCCCCGTGGAGTTTGGGCTCATTTTATTGGTTTTCACGAGTACTCTTTTCCTGAGGCCGTATTGTCTAACACGCTGCAATCGCGATCGCATTCAGCATCTCTTTCTACCCTCGTCTTGCACCGTATGACAGAAAGAAGCGGTGAAAACGATTGTGATTCCAAGTGAGTTAGGCAATAAGGCCTCGATGGGGTTGGCAACTGCAAAATGAATTTCTGGAGCCCATAAAAACAACATTACCACCGGTTCCTGAGGATTTACTTAAACCAATATTTTGTAATTGTAAGAATGAATACTCACTTTAGCTTGTGGCCAATGTAATGGACAAGCTTGCTTCAATGCTGTTTCACCACAAAGTAACTGAGGAAGAGAGTGCATTTGACATGGAAACAACAATTAAAGACAATGAAGATAATGACAGTGAAACGGACATTTGCACATGCCCGGAGGATGACGACGAAGAAGAAGAAGAAGAAGAAGATAATTAATATAAACTATCCTATGTCCACGTCCATCATCATCCATCCAGGTAAAGAGTACCCGTAAAAACATATCAAATAAGCCCAAACTCAATGGGGGTACGTCGTTTTGTTACCGAGATCCTGTGGTCACTTTCCGGCTCCATCATCAAACTCAAACAAACTCTCAAACTTACAATGTTTATTGTCAAAGAAAACACACTACATCACAACAAAAACACAGTAAAAACATAAATAGGAGAAGAGAGAACAATATGAGACATTGTGCTGTAGTGTGATGCCAAAAGGACTCAGATCAGCACGTCAGAATCCCATCAGAGAGAGGATCCTGGACATCATTCAGGTGAAGAGTACTTGCGAAGACAAATCAAATGAGCCCAAACTCGACGGGGCTACATCGTTTTGTTACTGAGATCCCGTGCCCAATTTCCGGCTCCATCATCAGATCAGCTTGATGGTGCCATATATAATCTTGCATTGTCACCAAATATACACCATCATCATCATGCCAGCCTATATACGTCCCACTGCTGGGCACAGGCCTCCTCTCAGAACAAGAGGGCTTGGGCCGTAGTTCCCACGCGGGCCCAGTGCGGATTGGGAACTTCACACGCACCATTGAATTGCTTCGCAGGTTTGTACAGGTTTCCTCACGATGTTTTCCTTCACCGCAAAGCTCGTGGTAAATTTCAAATGTAATTCCGCACATGAATTTCGAAAAACTCAGAGGTGCGAGCCGGGGTTTGAACCTACGACCCTCTGCTTGAGAGGCGATAGGTCAAACCTCTAGGCCACCGCGGCTTTTTTACAAATATACATAAGTGTACCAAATTCAAGCTGAATTGGAGACCAGGAAGTGCTTGAAAAATGGTTTGCCAATTTTGGAACATACTTTCTGACATACGTACATACGAACATTGCAAATTAAATAAAAAATCAAATGAATAATTTACTATTAATGATATTTCAATGACTTAAAACTTTATACGAGGTTTTATTTACTGAGATTCACGGTTGATCTTGCATCAGTCATTATGGCTGACCGCTACGGGCTCTCTGCCCTCTATCTCAATAACAGTTGGACGTACAAAAAATATTTGACACAATATTTGTTCCAAATTTTATGCTCTACAATTTTGTAATAAATGTTAACATCACTGGAGCTAAAGAAACGGATATAATCGCGAAAAACTCACTTTTTTGACATTTGACCTTGAATAACTTCCGACGCTGACACCAAAATGAAGCTGTATACGAGTTACCAGCTTATTATCTCTCATCCCGAGATTGACCCCTTCTCATTCCTTAATTAACTGAATTAACTGTCTTTTATTTTTAACAGAAGCTGTACATGGCGGCAGAGCGGCCAGTGGTGACCTTCATAAATCGGAATTATATCAGTTACGCAAATATCACTTCTTTCCGATATGGTAGACGGAATCCTCAGTACTATGTCAATCTACACATGAGTACTACATTCACTGTTGGCAATAACGTAACAGTAAGTTAAAGGTCTCTACCCACCACACCGTATCATGTCATGACAGTAACAGGAACGCGTCAGGAACGGAATGTCAAGCGCATACATGACGCGACGGCGACGGTTGGTTACGGAACGTGGTAGTGGCCATAGTCTCATACTTTTCAATACAAATGATATATTTTTGCCTGACACGATGCTATTAACAGTGTAATGGGTAGAGACCTTAGAACTAAGAGTCTGTGCCGTGCCCGGTTCTACAATAGGATGGACTAATCTTTTTCTGTGGGTGTCCTTTCATCATCATCATTCCAGCCTATATACATCCCACTGCAGGGCAGAGGCCTCCTCTCAGAACAAGAGGGCTTGGGCCATAAGTTTCCACGCGGGCCCAGTGCGGATTGGGAACTTCACACGCACCATTGAATTGCTTCGCAGGTTTGTGCAGGTTTCCTCACGATGTTTTCCTTCACCGCAAAGCTCGTGGTAAATTTCAAATGTAATTCCGCACATGAATTTCGAAAAACTCAGAGGTGCGAGCCGGGGTTTGAACCCACGACCCTCTGCTTGAGAGGCGATAGGTCAAACCACAAGGCCACCACGGCTTCGGGTGTCCTTTAACTTTGTGATATAATGTGCTACGGTCCCTAAACGTAAGTATCCACTTTTTAGGCTTCCGGAATCAAAATGGCAAAAACGGAACTCTTATAGTTTTGCCATGTCTGTCTCTCTGTATGTCTGTCTTTATATATATGTAAACTATGCCGACAAAATGGTACAATAAAAAATTAAAAAAATTTTTTTAGGGTACGTACCTCCCATAGACGTAAAGTGGGGGTGATTTTTTTTTCCCATCCAACCCTTTAGTGTGGGGTATCGTTGGATAGGTCTTTTAAAACTAATAGGGGGTTGCTTCACAGATTTTTCGATTCAGTGATCTGTTTGCAAAATGTTCCACTTTAAAGTGCAAATTTTCATTAAAATCGAGCGTCCCCCCCTCTAAAATCTAAGGCGGTGGGTGGAAAAATTTGTAAAAATTCAGGATGGTAGTAAGTATATCAAACTTACAAAGAAAACTATAACGGTTATGTTTTTTTGAGAATTATTAGTAGTTTAAGAGTAAATAGCAGCCTTAGGTATAAAATATACCTAACTTGGAAGATTCCGTATAAAATACGAAATCCTTAGAAAAATATGACTTACTTTTTTCGTAATGGCTACGAAACCCTATTTCGGGCATGTCCGACACGCTCTTGGCCGGTTTTTACGTAGTATTTATACTTGGGAATCGACTCTAAACAAAACTTACTTTAATTGAGATTTAGGGGCTGTTTCACCATCCATTGATTAATTTTATTTGACGGATAAATGTGATGCCGTCTCCGTCTATTCCAACAAAACAAACAGAGACGGCATCACATTTATCCGTAAAGTAAATTTAATAAATGGATGGTGAGACAGGGGGTTAGAGGTTTGGAAAATTTTGAGGTTTTTTGTTAACTCTAATTTTTAAAACAGGGTTCCCAAAATTGAAAATTATAGTCTTTCCAATTTGCTTCAAAACCGTAAAAGCTCGATTAAAATGTGTTAGAATACGTAAGAATAATTAAATAACAAAATAACATGTTATAATGTTATAATGATGTTCCATACTAATGTTATGTCTCTGTTCTGCTTTTGGTGATCAATAAATAATATTTGTATTGTATTGTATTGTATTATAAATGCGAAAGTGTGTTTGTATGTTTGTCCGTCTTTCACACCGTAACGGAGCTACGGATCGACGTGATTTTTGGCATAAAGATAGTTTATGGGCCCGAGAGTGACATAGGCTTGCACAGTTCCCGAGGGGAGTATGAGTTTGAGTATGAGTATCCTCAACAGGTATCATTCTGGTTCTACGAGTACTACAGCTCGCAGTACCGCCGGAGCTTCCTGGAGATGAGCTTCAAGTGGTGCAACCTGGTGTACAAGGACACGTTCTTTGGACCCGCTCTCAGGAGGAACCTGCCCAAATCCTGCCCCCACAAACCGGTATAAATGTTCAATAAAATAATTAATTATATCAGGCGTTACTTTGCGCAGGTCCATATCAATGTACTAAATTCAATTACTTTGCTCACCCGCGACCTTATGTTACCTACGTCTATGCAATAAATGTGTGTTCATGAAGCTTCTCCACCTTCACGCTGTTATATCTGTTAGTCTAACATTTGGTAGCATGGTGAACGGTTGTGCTGCTCCGAGGATGAGCTTTAGTTGAGTTCGAAACGCGTCAGTGTAGTGTGGTGGTGATAGTTGGATTTGTGCGATTTTGTGTTTTGTTGTTTTGTGTGATTTGAAAAGGTATAATTCAATAAATACTTTGCAGTATAA
>NC_133494.1:2195422-2223005 GCF_025370935.1 Choristoneura fumiferana
CAAAAAGTAATTTCAAGGAGAGAGGATGTCTTCTTAATATTTTCGAAGGCTCAAATATTCGTGCGAATGGGAGAAAGCAGGTTTACATGTCATTGTGTCTGTCTACTGACAGAAAGACTGATGAAAACGATTGCATTGCTCTGAATGATTTTTAGAGTTGCCAAAATCACGTTTGCTTTACATTACTTGAAAAAACTTTTATTCACTAGACCGAAGTAATTCATACGAAGTGAGCCGTAAATAAGGCCCGCCATTCAGTGCAGTTGGACACACGATTTCACGGAAGATCGGGCCCAACGGAGATGGCCACTTACGAGGGCTGTCCATTGTGAACCACTAATAGGGTTAAAATCGCTTTATAGTAGTTATCTGTTGAAATGCTGAGCGTAGTTGGAACCTAGTCCCCTTAGTGGGTAACTTGTGCTGTAAACTTCTTATTTTCTTATTATATTTATATTCAACGCCGTATATAGATTCCAAAAAAGTTAGCAAAGATGGCCGAACGTCACTGTCGAAAGTGCACTTGTCATTGTAACGTTCCAGATGTAACCAACCCATATGCATCAAAAAAAATACTTAGTCGTATAATATTTTGTTGTTATTTAAGTGTAAAGATTATCCCAAATTTTTGATGTTTTCTATATACCTACGCATACCGTATTGTGTACAATGTGTGTTGCGCATGAATCCATGTGCCAAAATGTATTACAAATTACAATAAATTGAGCCATTTTTACTTGTTTGACTGACAAACTATTTTTTACACTGCGACTAAGGAGTTACGAATTATTTATTAGCAATAAAACACGATGATGGTGATATGAATATTTATCCAATCTTCAATTTCCGAACAATTTAGTTCATCCTCATCCGTATTAATTAAGTATAAAAGGTTCGACCACATCATCAATCAAAAGCTATGTAACTGCATCATTCTGTCTTCTATTTTAATCACATGATCAAACACACGATCTCCAACTTAACGCTCCGGTGTCACCTTCTGCAGTGATTTGTTGTCAATATTTCTATGTACATATCAAAAATATTTATAAATAGTATATAGGTACGCAAATTATGAGATTAATAGTATCCAAATGTTGTTAAAACCTGAAGTATTACCACTGTAATATGAACTTTTCAACTACAAAACCATTTCAACCAAATTTTTTTATGTGATATTAATATTGAGATGAAATTATTTATTTACGCGGTTGCATTTAATTTTAACTTTACAATTATATATAAATAAATTACTTATGTACCTATGTTATTTACAAAAGTTGAAACTTACCGATGCAAAACTTATTCATTTTATTGGCAACACATGAGTAGTGTTTTTGGAATCTATACCTATACGGCGCTGAGTATTGTTTGTTAACAATTATCTTTTAGTGTAACAATCAAGATTTCTATGCCTGCTAAAGAAAAATCTATTTAACATGAATCTAATTAAAAGAAATATCTGAAAAACTTCAACGACTAACAATAAAGCAAACAATATAAAATTTAATCCCGTCCACATTCTTCATTATGTCCCCCGCAACGTAAACAACGTTTATTTAACTTATGAATTTATAACCCGTCGGTGACGCGTATATCGTTAAATTTTCGTAGAAAACTTGGACAAGTTAGGAGACGATTTCTGGAAGAGACGTTGGTCTGCTGAGCACAGGCCTCCTTTCAGAATGACAGGTCTTAAAGCATAATCCCACGCGGCTGGGAACTCGCACACCATTCAAATTGAATTGTAAAGTTTTCTTAACGTTTTCCTACAACGTAAAACTCGCGGTAAATGACAAATGTAATTCACACATGAATTTCGAAAAACTCGAGAAACGAGCCAGGATTTTAATACACAATTCTCTGTTTGAAAGCTATAGGATCAAATTAACCATTACACCTTTCCTGAGCTCCCGGTATTTCGAATCTTTTGTTTGCATGCATCAGGAACAGGAAACTACCAATGAGACTCGCATAGTGAAATAAATCGGATAACTATATCTTTAATCGAGTTTAGCTCGACATATTTCGGACTAATTTGTAGTCATTCCTCAAGGAGCACTCACCATGACGACTGCTGCAACACGCACACTGCATTGGAAGGTAAAAGCGTGAGTAGCAGGGCTACTACGAAACTCGAAACTCGAAGTTCGTGTCGTGCGGTCCCTCTGACACTTATGCTGTTTAACGACACGAACTTCAAGTTTCGAGTTTCGTGGTAGCCCTGCAGTGACACGCATGCGGTGACACGCAGTGCGCGTCTTGCGCAGCAGGGAATACATATATAATGTAGGTCAGACAATACTACCCTACAGCCAACAAAAAGTACAGTCGTCTAAAAATGTATTACATTGTGAAGTAGAGAATTTAATAATACTTGCTCACAAAGCTTCTTCCAGTACAAATTAAATTATTTCTATGCTGAGGTTGGTGACAGGAGATAAAACAGCATTAGCGGGCGGCAGGCGGCATTAAGAAAATTTGTTTCTTCAAAGGACATTTTTCAAAGTTATTAGGATTGATCGTGTCCGATGGGACACCTGCAACAAGACCAGACCATATTAAGAAACGCGCTTGCAATCACAGTCACTTTCACCATCTCTTTCTTCCATGTTTTATTTGCAATGAAAGTTACACTTACAACACATCTGTCGTATTTGGGCATTTTCACAAAAACATGTACCTAGCAACGGCATAGTTAAGGAAATGACGTTATATTCCATATTAACTGTAGGGGAAAATCGTCACATAACTGTCAACTTTTAACTTTACGCCGTTGCTAGGTAACATGTTTTAATAAAAATGCCCATTGCGTAACATCACGATCAAGGGTATCCCGTAACAAACGTATCATCATCATCATCATCAGCCGGAAGACGTCCACTGCTGGACAAAGGCCTCCCCTTAGAACGCCACAATGAACGACAACTCGCCACTTGCATCCACCGGTTTCCCGCTACTCTCACGATGTCGTCAGTCCACCAACGCTTCGTCTTCCGGTTCGTGGTCGCCACTCGAGGACTTTTCTCCTCCAACGGTTATCTGGCCTGCCCATTGCCACTTCAATTTGCATATTTTTCCAGCTATGTCAGTGACTTTAGTTCTTCGACGAATTTCTGTAACAAACGTATGGGGTGTAATAAACCGTGAATGATTAAAAAACTGTTATTATGAATCACTATAGAACTTAGAGCCGTTCAAACAGAGGACTTTAAGACTAGGACTTTATTAACTATACCACGCGCCGCATAAATCTGCCTAAAAGTTCATTACTTAATACTGTTAAAATAGGTACTCTATTGTTGTACATAGGTACTGGCTATTTTTATAAGCTTTTGTAATCAAATTTCTATTTCCTTATATTTAAACTTGATTGACATAATTGTTTATACTTTACTTCAATACAAATTCCAATCAAAGCATGTCGTTTCTTTAACAATTTACTACAAAATCTCTGCTGATGTGCTCACCAAATGTCTGGGTAAAACTGCACATCAAAGATGTATTCAAGGGTTAGGTTTAATTAATTTACCTAGTTGATACCTATATTTTTTGAATTGTATGTTTTATAGTTCGTTGGTTTATGTACTGTTTGGTTTGTGATGTTACATTTAAAGTATTCTGTTATGAGCAAGTTTATGTACAGAGAATTTTGATTATGGGCGGGTGTTAAAATAGGTACTCTATTGTTGTACATAGGTACTGGCTATTTTTATAAGCTTTTGTAATCAATTTCTATTTCCTTATATTTAAACTTGACTGACATAATTGTTTATACTTTACTTCAATACAAATTCCAATCAAAGCATGTCGTTTCTTTAACAATTTACTACAAATACTCAGATTGACGCATTTTTGAGATACATTTTTTATGCGACGTCTTTACTTCACTCCCGGATTGTGTTCGAATCGCTTAACGGTATAGTGCCTATTTAATTATTGGAATTATACCTTTATAGTTTTTGTGGTACTAGTCGTGGCAATGAACTTTTAGGCAAAGTTAGGCGGCGGAAGGTATACTATATAATTTTCGATACACGTGGATACTTGCTCAATTTTTCTACACGGCTTAAGATCAATGCTCATCATTGAATGGACGTGTCTCGAACCACCTCGTGTAACGGATCCACGCGGAAACATCGCTCTAATTGGTTGAGATACTGGTTGTACGTTGTTTTATAGAATTTCATTTCACACAATTTTTTTGCCATATTATCATTTCACAGAATAATCAATACGCAGAATACTTACTGTGAAGATATTGAGATCATTTAATATAAATCAATACTCATTATTGAATGGACACCAAATCCCGCATTAGTCCATTTATCAGCTAGTCTGCGTAACAGCGCTCTTAATGAGGGCTATCGCGTATGAATTCGCCGCTAGAGGCGCTAGTGTAGCGTGAGATCTCCAAAATGTCAAATCTCATAGTTTTTGGGTGAGCTACGCGGGTTTATTTATAATTAGAATCATTTTGTGAATATTTTGCATTACCTGAAATTAATTATGGCAATTATGCGTTACGGGGCAATGAATGACGGTATTTTGAGACAGTTTTGTCTTTGGGAAACTTTTGTCCTCATTTTTTTTCCGAACAAAACGGGACTACGCAACACTGTGGTTGCTCGATATTTTTATGGTACGGTTTTAAGGGGTATTAGATATGAATCTAAACTTTGTTTTCACACCCGTAATAACAGACTTTGAAAGCCACACTTTAAAACCTCACGCAACAGTGAGGTTGAGACGCTGGTTATACGTTGTTTTATAGAATTTGATTTCACATACATATTCTTCCATATTATTTCACAGAATAATCAATACGCAAAATGGTTGTACGTATGTTTTATAGAATTAAGTTTCACATATTTTTTTGCCATATTATCATTTCACAGAAATCAATACGCACAATACTTACTGTGAAGATATTGAAATCATCCTTACTAATCCTTACTAATCCTTATTATAAATGCGAAAGTAACTCTGTCTGTCTGTCTGTCTGTCTGTCTGTTACCCTTTCACGTCGAAACCACTGAACCGATTTTGATGAAATTTGGTATATAGGTAGTTTGAACCCCAAGGATCAACATAGGATACCTTTTATTCCGGTAGGGGCGCCACCGCGCGATAACCTAGATCCGCGCAGACGTAGTCGCGGGCATAAGCTAGTTTAATATATATCAATGCTCATTATTGAATGGACACCAAATCCCGCATCAGTCCATTTATCAGCTAGTCTGCGTAACGGATCCGCACGGACCGTAACAGCGCTCTAATTGGGTGGGACGCATCCTTCGTTATCCTTTTGGGATCACGCCTGCCCGCGTCGGAATGAGGATGTAACTGAAGCTAAAACATTTATTTATCAAATAACATGAGGATTTCTTGGCAGATGAAATTTCGGGTGTGTAATGATTTCATGAAGAAGCCGTGGTGGGGGAGAGGTTTGACCTATGTCCTCTCATGCAGAGGATCGTGGGTTCAAACCCCGGCTCGCACCTCTGAGTTTTTCGAAATTCATGTGCGGAATTACGTTTGAAATTTACCACGAGCTTTACGGTGAAGGAAAATATCGTGAGGAAACCTGCACTAACCTGCGAAGGAATTCAATGGTGTGTGTGAATTTACCAATCCACCCTAGGCCTGCGTGCGGAACTACAGCCCATGAGCCCATGTCCTCTAATCTCATCTTAGGCTGGGATGATGGGATGATGATTTCAGTAGGTGATTGGGTTATTAAGGTTATTCATAGGAACTATAGACTCATAACCTAACAAACAAAAAGTTGGGAAACCCCCGACTTTGTCACTTCAAAGTTCAATATCTCAAAAACGGCTAAATCGATTTCGATATAACATGTCTAAGAACCATTGCCTGAAAACCTGATTTCAAATAATAAAAACCGCATTCAAATCGGTCCACCCGTTTAAGAGCTACGGTGCCACAGACAGACACACAGACATACATAGTGGTCAAACTTATAATACCCCTCTTTTTGCGTCGGGTGTTAAAAATGTACCTAGTCACAACTTTGACACGAGACACTTGAACATCGATCAGTGTTAAATGATATTGTAACGGATAACTTACGTCTTAAACCGAATTTAGCTCGACATGTTTCGGGCTATTTCGTAGCCCTTCTTCTCAGGAGCACGCGAACGCGACTCGGCGGCTGCCGCAACACGCACACACTCAATAGCGTTCGCGTGCTCCTGAGAAGAAGGGCTACGAAATAGCCCGAAACATGTCGAGCTAAACTCGGTTTAAGACGTGAGTTATCCGTTACAATATCATTTAATATGAGTGAGTCTCACGGTAGTTTCATGTTCAAAATCGATCAATGTACAGAAACATTTGTGAATACCAATTAAAAAATATTTATCTACTCAAGTATTCTGGATTACTATTAAAACATAAATTAAAATGAGAGGTTCAACAGTCTTACTAAGCGGATAATGTTTTCTTAAACCTTAATTGCCAAACAGCTAAACTCTTGAAAGCTGAATTTTAAATACAAAGCCTACGTTTGTAAGACTGAACTTAGTAATAAAATAAGCCTAAAATGTGCGGATATTATTTGAATCAGGACGTCCGGCTTATGTAAAGTAATCCAGGTTGTTAGCTCAGGGTTCCGTACATTACATATTTACTAGCGGCATTTAAAGGGTTGGTGTTTATTATGTATTTTTAGTCCTGTGTTATATCGGCTATGCTATACATACGGTATGAAATACTCCTTTCGAGGTCTTACACTCTTGGCAAAGTGGTCTATGACACGGATTAGATTTTAACTATACTTTATGACTTTATTTAGCAAGTAGTTTTAAGAATAGGCACTAAGATTTTCGGCACACAATCATGCAAAAGTAATGTTTTTAAAAGTAGCCTAGTAGTAGTAGTAGGATCGTGCGTGGGTTCAAATTCAAACCTCTAAGATTTTTCGAAATTCATGTGCGAAATTAGTACATTTTAAATTTACCATGACCAAACAGATAGTGCTACTTCTAAGGGATTCAAGTTCTCCTTAAAGCATCTGAGTGATATGACCAATCTTCCTTTTTTGGAGTTTAGGTACAGTCAAGGGCAAAGATATCGACACGGCCAAAGTTACAAAAATATGTATACACGACTTTAAGCACTTAACATTAACACCGTGTATACATATTTTCACCGAGCTGCGGTGAAGGAAAACATTGTGAGAAAACCTGCACAAACCTGCGAAGAAATTCAAAGGTGTGTATGAAGTTTCCAATCCGCACTGGGCCCGCGTGGGAACTACGGCCCAAGCCCTCTCATTCAATGAGGAGACCTGCGCCCAGCAGTGGGACGTGGATGTGAATCACGCAAAATAGCAAATGATTATTTCATTTTAAGTGGCTCTACCGTATCGCTCGATCGCCTATGCCCTGCCCAGACTGCCCAGTCAACATTCTCCACCCTATCTTGAAAAATTCTAAGACAGCGACCGGTAATACCCGTAATATGATTACAAAACCCGGCACAATCCTACAAACAATCCCTCGGGCCTGCTTATTGCCAAATACCGACCATATTGCCGAGTCACCGGGACATGCCTATATTCCCGATATTGCTGCACCGGGAACTGAAGGACTAGAGTCAAGAGAATCCCGGAATAATGCGAGCCGCGAAAAAAATGGTAGAGAGCGTTCGGAAGGTGTGCTTATAGAAGATGAAATATTTAACCAACGAGAAAACAATTTAAAGCAAAATTTTTGATATTTGTAGCGTGATAGCGTGTAGTCGACGTCAATTAGGCTCTAGGATGGCGAACATTGACATAACACCATGACCAACCATGATTTAACTAACACCATGTACCTTAGACCACCATGTACATGTGAAACAAACAATTATAATTGTTATAATAACCACCTACATTGTACTTACCATGTTTAATCAAATAAATATTCTTTCTTTCTTTTTTTTCTTTCTACCATATTTATAAGTAATACTAACAACTGATGGATCCTAGTTATCTGAATAAATAAATTTTATTATTATTATTATTATAGTTATTATGGGAGCGCCAAAGTTCGCATACTCTTCGCTAGTCATACCGTAATTTTTGTCCGAATCATCGTTTGTCATACTTTTTTTCCCACTGAAATCTTACATTTTCTGAAATTTTTAAATGGTCATCCTATACGAAACTATAGGTTAGTTCAGGTTTGTTTTATAACAATTCTAAACAATTACTGGATTCTGCGAAAAAAGAGTTATGACAAACGATCATTCTGACAAATATTACATTCGGACTTTCAACAAGTATGCGAGTCGATATGGATCCAGTAATTATTTGTCACCGCTCAGCTAATGGTGTTCAATTTCACGAATACGATCTATGCTTTAATTATTTGCTTTATCTAATAGAAATTCCCCGACGAAAACGCCTTTTACTCGTATATTTAAAATTCAACATTTGTCTTTTGTAAATCTAGATACGCTTTACCATAAAATTAATCATAGTTTTATATTGTTTACCTGTGGCGGATTAAATTAACAACGAATCATACTTTAACCTCCTAAGTCCTCGCGTACTTTATAAAGGACTAATTAACACTAAGAATAAGGGCCGAATGTACTTTATAAAGTACAAATTGTTCATTGAATAATAAAATCTAAGAATTTGAAATAATGTCCTAAATAACAAAGCAGGTCAACCACGTCTAGATCTTAAACGCTAAGTTTGTTAAAACATGTCAGGACTCAGGAGGTTAAACGACTTCAATTGATTTTGTACCATATTTAGATTTTAGCAAGGTCAAGGCAATTTGTGTACATTTATGTGGTCGCTATATGCGCTACACCTGGAAAAGGGTTAAAGGATGTCCAGAAAATCTTTATAACGGGTCTAAACTAGCTGTATCTACGCGTAAGGACCTATTTTCGTGAATAGGATCGGCTGCGAAGGGTCGTCTCGGACACCTGTCCGGGCTCATTCTGACCTCGTTATATCGTATTTGCGTCATTAGCGAGTGAATTAGGTACTCGTACCTAAACCTTAAGAACGATTATCCCTGCTGAGCTGACAACGTTGCATTTTTGTTAGTTAGGCCAAGTTATCCAAAATACTTAAATGGATTTATATATTACCTACTATGTATGTATTCATTATTGTAATCAGAACTTCGATTTCGATCGAATCGAATTTCAAGTCGATGCTATTAACCGTTGCGGAGTTCTAAGACGATCCTACTGGGCTACTACGAAACTCGAAACCCGAAGTTAGTATCGTACCGTCCCTCTCGCTCTCGTATTAAATAGTATAAGTGTCAGAGGGACCGCACGACACGAACTTCGAGTTTCGAGTTTCGTAGTAGCCCAGCTGGCCAGACGACCAGGACACCACAGCCAGATTATTGTATTGTCACCAGATTTACATAAGTACGCCACATTTCTAGTCAAGCCGAACGCAGGAAGTGGGTCAAATTTAACTGCTAAGATGTAACCCAAATAAATGAGTAAACAAACAGGGTAAGCTTATAAAAGCTTGTAAAATAACAATTGACAAAAGTTGAGACCATGTACAAAGACAAACATATTCTTTAAAGGGATCTCTATTGGTGAACCTTTAAGTAGACGAGGGGAGCATTTAGTTAGGGACCGACAAAGAGCCGACAATATCAGCCGCATCAAAACTTTTCATATCAGACTCCATTATAAACTGTAAGATTCATGTTAGACGTGTAAGATGGCCGCGGATTCGACATCAAAGATCAAGTTCGCAAAATGAGATGACTGATTTGCCCCACTTCGTGTAATTTGGGGCCGGCCTGCCCCTCGGGAACGGTGCCTCCATCCGATTTTACCCCAAATAGCACAACAGTTTTAATGTGAAAAATGAAGGAATTGTTTGAGAATGGCAATCAGAAAAGAGCTAAAAGTTGTTTTGAAACTATTGTTTATTCGCGGCTTCAACGTTAGATCTACCACTCTGAGACTGAGTGGAGGTCTATCACTGTGCGTACCCTTCGGCACTTCCGGATAACTATGACATAGAGGCTTTCAAGCAAAAGCCTTATACTTTTTTAAAAGGCCAGCAACGGATCAATGACTTCTTGAGTAGAGGTAGTTGGTTATGGAAGGTGATGATCATTTCCCAGTAGATGACCGGTTGCTTGCTTCCCTCTAATAAGGGTCTCTTTCGCAGAAACTTGTTTCGCCGATTTTTAGTTCCCAACCAACTTTTCGCAGAATTTCATTTCGCCAAATGTCACTTACCAACTTATTCAGTATTCAGTATTCAGTCATTTATTGCTTTAAAGAATTCCATGCAATACAATATAGTTCAATTCAGAGAATTACACTAATACAAAATTTCAAAAAGTATTCATTCTATTCTAATTTCACTACACATCTTTAGACTTCTCATAAATATTATAAATACCTAATGTCAAAAGAGGTACAATTATAATTTACAAAATCTTCGGACTACCAGAAAATACAATAATGTATGTATGCAATCAAAAATTCAATTCAATTCAATGAAGTACGGATGAATCAAGTATAGCATAGATGAGTTACATATAGACGAAGCAAGCATTACCATGAATCAGTCAAATATTTTAGCAAAATATTCGTTAAGGGCATAAAATGGTCTTAACTTTAAATAAGATTTCAACTTATTAGAGAATTCTCTCAGGTTTACTGATTTCTTATGTCAACATCAAGGTGATTATAAACCTTTATTGCTACATAACCTATGCTCTTTTTATATTGTAAAAAGTACGACTCAGGTAGTACGAGATCCAGACTGCGCCGTGTCGGGTATCTTCGGGAGTCGTTTACTGATTTAAATGTGTCTAAGTTTTTAAACACATAAATACAAAGTTGGTATATGTATAGGGAAATTACTGTGTAGATGTTGTTTTTGATGAATAAATGTGTTAACGCCACAAGGTCCCAAGAAATAATACCACTGTCTTCTGAATCACTTCACTTTAATACTGCTAACTTAAGAATATACAGTACTGTGGATTACTAGGATTATGAGGATAAAAAACGTAGACCTTCGTCGGTCATGCCATGAAAACAAGAAAAATCTTAAAAGCGTGATGTAGGATGGTGACTGCACTTGATAGTGACATCTCACGGGTGGAAATTAAACTAATATATAAAATATGTGCAACTAGCACCATCTATAAAGAGGTTGTAAAACAGAACTACAAAATTAGTACATCTCACACCATCTGTTAAGAAATTATGTAACTAAAATATGAAATGTATGTAAAACGGTTAAACATACCGCCCGCCAAGGACAAACTGCGGGACTTGTCCTTTATGACAAACTCAATGTACAGATAGAATAATGACAAGTAAATAATTTTGGCTATCAATCGGCTAATGTTAACAATAAAATAACAATAATTAAAACTTAAATAGCTTTTTGCTGGTCATACAAATTGCTGCTAACTCAGTAGGTAACTTAAAAACATATTCCTTTTAGAACATTTCATAAAACATCGAGTGAGAAATCTGCATTTCAATATTAAGTGACTTGCAGTTGCACTTATATGTATACATATCTAAAAACATACTAACTATAACTAGATAACAATAGCAAATATTTTTCAATTAACAAGACAAATAGGATTCCTTTATATTTTAGTCTAGCGACCTGTATAATTCCGTCCAGTCCAGTATATGTGTTAATAATGAGACCGTCCAACCACTTAGCTAGAGAATAATCGTTTTCTTTTATTAACACGATGTGAGTGACAGTGGATTCAGGTGTCTGATGAGCCCATTGATACCGGTGGTAGAACTGCATCAGGTATTTGCACGACCAGTGACGCCCGAAATCTTGGACCACTGCGTGAGTCAGCTGCCATCTTCTTAGGCTGCTAGTTTTGTCACTTTTAAAATCACTCGTTGGTGACAAAACAATTGGGTGTTCCATTTTCTCACAGATATTTGCATGTTCGCCTACTCGCATTACTCCTGTTTCATCAAGGACTGGATTTACCGAGGTAAGTGTACTGTTCTTATTTACTAGTTTATTCTTTTTCACAATCTTATTTACATCTTTAAGTTGTTCCTGTTCTACTAAGTTTATGTTTGTGCCTGCTGCTTTTATATCTTCAACTGCTTTACTGGTATTTATACAATATATTTTATTACTTTTCTCTTCCAACCTTGTTTCATGTACTGTATATTTTTTATGATTTATAATTTTCTGTTTTAGACAACCAGGATCTTCCTTCCAGAGCAGCTCTTCCAAGGATCGGTAAGTACTTCTCAACGCGCAGTCAGCAAGAGTTTCTTCGGAGGTGACGTGACGTGGTTCTATTGAGGTATTTATAACAGCATCGTTTTCTTTCTTTTTACAAATCTCTTGCATAAGTTCGCTATCATTAGCTTTCAATTTTTGTAACTCAGCTCCGTCTTTTGCTAATAAATTGTTTAATTCTCGATTTAACTTCTTTCCTTCATTTACAGGTTCGCAGACAGCTTCCTGGTTCGCACAAAATTGGCTCACTTCCAGAGGAAAGTCATCACCTTCATTATAAGTGATTTTATGTGAAGATGGTACCTTAAGATATGGAACGGATGAGCTAAGTATTTTCTCGCGTATCTTTTCTTCATCCGTAAACTTTTCAGTCAGAGATTTTACTCGACTATCAGCCTCAAGTTCTGTGAATTTCTTAAGCAACTCGTTTTTGACGTGAATGTGATTAACGCTGATAGTGTTTTCTGGCGAAAGTTGTTTATTAATTGGACCTGACAAGATCCATCCCAAAGTAGTTTTTTGGGCGATTAATGCTTCTGGTGGTTTCTTAATTACACCCTCTTCTAAAATTTGTCCATAGACATCAGCCCCTAAGAGTAAATCAATTTTGTCAGGCTTATCGAAGAATGGGTCTGCTAGCTCAACATTCCGAAGTTCGGATGACCGTTCAACGAAGACTCTTTTTTCCGGCAGTGCTGATGTGAGTTTATTTAACACGAAAGCATTCACCGTATACTCAAATTTCGGATCATGAAGTGATTGAAACTTTACCTTTACTATTGACTTGGTAGCTAGTGTTGCACCCTCGTCGCTTCTTAAACCCGAAATTGTGCTTTTGTGTTTCATTTTCTTTAGTCCTAATAAATGGACTGCTGACTCAGTGATCAAGGAAGCTTGCGATCCCTGATCGAGCAAACACCTGAGATTAGTACCTGTTCCAAGTTTCGATTGTGCCTTAACTAAAGCCGTTGGTAATAATACCTGATTACGACTGGTCGAAACATGGCTCTTTACTTCGGTACTAATGGGCTCATCATGTAATGATGAACCTGTTGCGGCTGCGTCTACAGCCACACCTGGCTCAGCTGACTGATTCGATCCTCCAGAATCAGTCTGTGAATTGGTATTCTTGGGATGTAGTAACGAATGATGTTTTTTTTTACATATACGGCATCTCGTGGATTGGCGGCAAACAAATACTGTGTGATTGGGACCTAAACAATTAAAACATAACTGACTAGACTGAACGAAATTACGACGGGCATCAACATCAATTTTAGAGAAACTCTTACAATTACCTATTCTGTGATCGTCGTAGCAATAGGAACATGACCAGGCAGCTGCATGATGAACCTTTGGATTGGTAGGAGCATTCGAGTCTCTATTAGATTGACCAGTGAAATCTCTATTTACAAAGTTGCTAGATTTGGAAGATCTGGGTTCTACAAACTCCAGTGCTCTAAACCGTTTTTCCAAAAAGTCATCAAATGCTTCGAAGGTGGGCAAATCATCTGAATCATCACTAGCTTTCAGTTCCCATTGCTTTGTGGTTTCAAAATCTAACTTTAGGCAAATAAGGTATATGACAATAGTATCCCAGTTGGACACATCGACACACCAATATTTTTTAGGGCGTTTAGGCACTCGTTTGTCGTATCCAGCAGCTCTTTTATGCCGCTCGCAGACTCTGATACTAAGTCTCTTTGGCTCATCAGTCGTTTCAGTATATTGTTGGCTAGGTACTTTTTATTGTTGTATCTTCTTTCAAGCTGTTCCCAACATTTCGAATAATTCTCTTGAGTGATATCTACATGTCTCAATAGCTGTTCTGCTTCACCAGATAAATGACCCTTGAGGTAATATAGCCGTTGGACATCGTCCAAAGACTCGTTCTTATGGACCAGAGCCACAAACAAATCGCGGAAAGTCGTCCATTCAGAGTACTTGCCGGAAAATTTCGGAATAGTGATTTCCGGCAATCTTATTCTCGGTTTGACGGTTCCTGTTGTAGTTTGGGTCACACTGGCAGCTTCAACGGTAGTCCTCAATTTGCTTAGTGCAGATGTTAATTCGCATTTGTAGTCAATGTACAACTCCTCTATCTCTGTGTACACGTCTTCTTTAAAATATGCATTTTCTTCAAAAAACTGTCATCTGTTCCATGACCATTTCATTGTGTGTTTTGTTAATTTCAGCCATAACTGTTCCAATATTTGTAATCTAGTATTCAAATAGTCATAGGATTTCAGACGTTCTTAGGGGATTTTTTGAAATTTGTTCTAGCTTTTTCCATACGATCTATCAAACTGACTTGAAGCTTTGCTTTACTTTCCATTGTAGTAGTTGAAAATAAAAGTGCAATTTATTCGAAAATATTCTAAGTCCAGGAAGTCGTGATTTTTTTCTAAGTGTTTTAAACTCTAGCGAAATTGGGCATGGATTCCCCGTAGTTGCACTTTTAAGAGAATTATTCTAAGTCCTAGCAGATAGTTCTAAATTTTACAAGTCTTTAATTGCATTACTTAACTTGATCTTCATTATCTGTACCCACAATTAATGATTAAAGCGTACTCACAATTGTCCTTGTTCACTCACACACAAACACTATTGATGACGTCTCGACGAGTAGATGACGCCACACGATGCTCCGCTGACGCCACTGTCCACTATACCGTGGATATCCCGCTGCACCATCAGCAGCGAGCCGCTACTGCGTCGGTACCGCACCAACCCACGAACCCGTATCCGGTTCGAAGGACCAATGTTAACGCCACAAGGTCCCAAGAAATAATACCACTGTCTTCTGAATCACTTCACTTTAATACTGCTAACTTAAGAATATACAGTACTGTGGATTACTAGGATTATGAGGATAAAAAACGTAGACCTTCGTCGGTCATGCCATGAAAACAAGAAAAATCTTAAAAGCGTGATGTAGGATGGTGACTGCACTTGATAGTGACATCTCACGGGTGGAAATTAAACTAAAAATATATAAAATATGTGCAACTAGCACCATCTATAAAGAGGTTGTAAAACAGAACTACAAAATTAGTACATCTCACACCATCTGTTAAGAAATTATGTAACTAAAATATGAAATGTATGTAAAACGGTTAAACAAATGTCTATGGGTTTCAGGAAAGTACCCCTCGATCAATCTTATACACTTTTTCTGTATTAAGAGAATTTTATTAATCGATGTACTATTACCCACACTTCGACTCCATAACGAATTATACTTTCAACGTTAGCATAATATACGGTCTTCAAGGTATGCTCGTCAGCAACTTTTGCCATAGCCTTTAAAGAATAACACGCACTTGCTAGTTTCTTTGTGATACTGTCTATATCGTCCCATCCGACGAAAAAGGTTGTATGATAATAAATGACTAAATTGATTTTATTGTTTTGTTTTATTAAGCTATTCTCCAGCTATATTTCTGTATATAAATTATTTCTCAAATCCAAGTACTTTTTGAGATTTCAACCCCTAAAAAAGTTCCATGTGATATGAGCTCGACGTAGAAAGTTATACATCTCGATAGAACTTTACACGCCGGTCGCCTCGCCCCGCGGAGTGCCGCGTGCGGGGTTCTATCATCAGTCGTCACCGGTCTTCGCGGGAGATGACACGCTTTATTACTTTATGTTATTTTGGCACGTTTTCTTTGGTGTGGTTTTCTTTATAATTTTATGTTAATTTTGTGGGGCACGAATTTAACTCCTAATAAAACGAATCGTCGATCGAGACGACTTATAAACTTGGCACTAGACCAACGAATCAACGAAGTACACATGAAATTAATGATTTCATTACAAATAGTCCAACAGCGGATAGTCATCATGGTTCAGAGAGACGTAATTAGCTATTTCTTCTATTCACAAAATAATAGTGAGTGTGTTTTTATGTTTTTACGGTTAAGGTGCTTCTGCCCTTAGATTCCGGAGTAAAAGGTAGCATATTACCTCTTAGAACTTTATTTATAGTAAATCAATATAAACCGGAAAAAAAATATTCGTAACGTATTATGATCTTAGCAATAAAAGTTTTATATAGATTTCACGATCAGAAAAAGTTTTAATAAGCACGATGTATATAGTTATGTACCATTAATCGATGGAAACTAGATAGAATTTCAGAGTTGTAAGAGCACTAGTAACCATTTACACCGGAACAGGAACGCGTTGTCGAGTTCACTTGTGCATATGTCACCTTTTTCTACGGAACTCATTTAAGTTAACACCATTTGCGTCTCAAATTTTCTTTTAAATTTATTTTTATGGAATAAAATAATATACATACATACATATAAGTCACACTTTATTCCCTGCAGGGTAGGCAGAGATAATAGAGCGCCATACGCTTCTATTCTGACATACTTTTCTCGCTTCATCCACATTCATCGCTCTCCTCATCCATGCTCAACGCTTTCGGGTACTTCTAATCTGGCCTCTCTTTAATATGCCGCCGATCTGGTCGGTGTACGTTGTTCAAGGATAATATAATAAATGCCCCAGTCATGTCTTCTGCAAATGTAGAAACATTACCCAGTACGGAATCATCGCCTATTGACCTAGAGCGTGATGCGATGTTAAAATCTAGGTAAAGAAAGTACTGTCGCCGTTCAACCCGTCACTTTATGTAGGCACATCGCCAATATTAGAACCATCGCCTACAAAGTAACTGACGCCTGTAAAATAATTTCTGATATCGAAACGGTTACTCTAACTTCAATTATGTCGCAAGTATCGACTCAAACGCAGGCTCGATGACTTCCAGCAACCTGAATAGGCCGGGTTCCAAAAAGGCAGTACCGTAGACCACATACATACGCTGCGGCAAGTCATACAGAATACCAAAGAGTATAACTTGTCACCATGTCTAGCGTTTGTGGATTACGAGAAAGCCTTTAATTCGGTCGAAACGTGAGCGGTGCTTGAGTTTCTCCAGCGATAGCGTTGACTATTGGTATATCGAAGTGTTAGTGTTTGTATAACAACGCCACTATGTTACAGGAACAGAATTCGAAGGCGATTCCTTTGAAAACAGGCGTAAGATACGTAGATGTCATATTTCTGAAACTGTTTACTGCCGCTTTGGAAGACGCCTTCAAGCTTCTGGAATGGAAAGGACTAGGCATCTCATCGGCGAATACATCACTCACCTTCGGTTTGCCGACGATATCGTGGTTATGGCAAAGTCGATGGAAAAACTCAGTACGCTGCTCGAAGGCCTCAATCGAGTGTCAAGAACAGGTGTCTACTCCTATTTTGGTTGAGAATTCGGTTCTTTAAGTTGTTGACGCATATGTATACATAGGAAAAACCGTCAAATTAGGTAAGTCCAACATCGAGAAGATTGACCAATCGTCGAATCCAACTCGGATGGGCAGCATTTTGGAAACTCAGCAATGTCTTTTCGTTCAAAATTCCTCAGTGCCTTAAGACGAGTCTTTTTAAACCAATGTGTGTTGCCAGTGATGACAATACATATGGATCGGAGATGTGGTGCTTCACTATAGCCCTTATAAATAGGCTCAGAGTTGCTCAGCGAGCTATGGAGAGAGATATGCTCGGATTCTCTACGAGATCGAATTAGAAATGAGGAGATATGTAGAAGAACAAGGGTCAACATTATCGACATGGCCAAACAAATTAGCTCGTTGAAGTCGTAGCAATAGGCAGGCCATATAGGATGGAGAACGTATGGCTGTTGGGGCCGAAAAGTTCCAACGAGATGGAAGGATGACCTTGTTAAAGCGGCGGGTTCGCGGTGGATGCAACTAGAGGGCTATGGGGGAGGCCTATGTCCAAGAGTGGACATCCTGCGGATGTGATGATCACGATGATGATGAAATACATTACTTTTAAAACTTTTTATATAATTTTCATGTGCGATCATAACAAACAAGAACAAGGAACAAGTGTCATATTGTGAGTACCTAATGGGCAATGTTGTTTGTAATAAGCATTAATTATAATTTATTTCGTCATTGCGAATAATCACGTACAGTCGAGTTTATAAACATGTGAGCAAAAATTTGATATAAAATATCTGAATATGACTCTATTGCTAACGGCGTAGAAGCGTGTTTAGATATTTTTCCTTACCTGTACTGTACCTTATTCACTATCCAGCTGTTTATCGCCGACACGAAAAAATGTCCCTCTCTAACCAGGCGTGTGCAAAAAGGACGACAACTTTATGTCCCGCGATAAACGCTAGCGTAGTAAAAGCCCTTTGGTCACATGTTATTGAAAAAAATATCAAAATATCCGAGGAATAAAGTTTCATATGCCTATAGACCTCGGTTCACAAAGTCAAACTCCGACAAAGATAGTTCTATATTCTCATAACACCGAATTTTTGGTTGTGCGTTCCCACGTAAACAGTTACATATTACTTTAAGACCCAGAATTCCTTGAAAGCCTTATTATTTAAAAAAGATTGCTACTAAAAAGTAATCCTGACAACTCTAGTAAGAACTATACTTAATTGCATTGACGTATTCTTTTACTTACAAAGCTATAAATCAAATTAAACTAAGCGAAATTCAAATGCCCCTAGTGAAAGTACCAATTTTGCAGAAGTGACTTTATCGTCGGATGGGACGATATGATCATGGAATCTAAGGTAGGGATCCAGGTCAACTCCCAAAAAACGTATTGAGTCCATTCGACTGATAGGAATATCGAGTGCGTAGTCCGTAAGAATTCACCGCACGTTTAAAAACCATATAAAAACTCTTATCGCAGTTTAGCCTAAGCCCATTGGCGTCAAACCACTCAGAAAGGTTTTCCAACTAGCGGACGCCATTTCCGACAGCCTTTCACAACTATCAGCTTTAAAAATTAGACTAGTATCGTCTGCATATAAATATGAGGTTCCGCAGGATATATTATCGGGCAAATCGTTGATAAAAACTATAAACAATAGTGGTCCCAGAACAGAGCCTTGCGGAACACCTCGTCTAATAATGCATTCTTCAGATTTACTAGTCTCTATGTTTCCCAAATTATCTGTATATTTAAGTTCAACAAATTGCCTACGGTTATTGAGATATGAAGAAATTAGGCTCAAAACAGACCCTCGGATGCCGTAGTATTCAGTTTACTCAGCAGGATTTCGTGATCCACACAGTCAAATGCCTTACTTAAGTCGCAAAAATACCCGCACATTTTAATTCTTATTAAGGTTGTTCATGATTTCTGATACGAGTTCAGTTATCGCTGTGGTTGTGTCCCTATTTTTGCGAAAACCATATTGCTTTTCCGACAGATAGCCATTATCATTTAAATGTGTCTCTATACGATTCGCTAAGCATTTTTCAAATATTTTAGCAATGACAGACAGTAATGAAATCGACCTATAGTTGTTTATGTCTGCAGTACTACCCTTTTTATGCAGCGGGACTACCTTTGCGTGCTTGAGAATGTCAGGGAAAACTCCTACTTTAATGTGTTCATTAAAAATATGGCACAGCGGGATACAGAGAATATCTACATTTGATTTCAGAAGAGAAGTGTGAATATCATCCGGACCGCAAGAGTTACTATTTTTTAAATTCTTAACAATGTTAATAATTTCTTGCTCTAAAATGGGTTTCATGAACATGGATTTACTATTATTTAGTTGTTTATTTAAAAGAAGTTTTTTATAATTTAGGTCGCTTCTATCTGATTTTAGTTTCTCACCGACTTCAAGAAAATGCTTATTAAAGAGATTGGAAATCAACCCCGGATCGCTTATTATGTCATTACCATACCTTATATTCCATTTTACGGTTTTACGCTTAGATGTATTATTTCCCGTATTTTCTTTGACCAATTGCCACACTGCTTTTGACTTGCATTTCGCTCTTCTTAAGTATTTCTAATATGTAGCTTTTTTGCCGTTACAAGTGTTTTTTTAGAACGGATTGATATAATTTGAAGTAGTTCCCCAATTCAACATCAAATTTTTTCCTGAGATTAATAAACATTTTCCTTTTTGTCCTACAACTCTTTTTTATTCCTCTGGTTATCCATTTTTTGTTTTTACATTTAGTTTTATAGTTTTAATCGGAAAAAAATAATTAATTAGCTTATACATTACATCATAGAAGGATTCTAGTTGTTCGTCGTAAGTCTTTTCACTGAAAAGTTCTTGCCAATCTATTTTCATTAGCGCATTTCTAAATTGTTCATTGTTATTTTGGGAATACTGTCTTTTTTTTATAACTTGTCGCATGTTATTAGGACGATTTGATATTAATGAGATTATCTGAGCGTCATGATCAGAGAACGAACATGGTAGAACCGATGCTTTAGTGTAATTTTTGTTGTCAGTAAAGATATTATCTATTGTCGTTGTAGTTGTAAATGTACTTCTAGTAGGTTGAAAAATCGTAGGTTTTAAATTATGCTCCAGAAGAATTTGTAGCATTTTTTTTGTTTTCTGTGAGTTACTATCTGATATATTAATATTAAAATCGCCACATAGCACAATGTTCCCTTTTTTAAAGTTACATAAAAATCTGTCCAAATTATCAAGAAATGAATCAATTCTGGCTTGTGGGCATCTGTAAATAGTAATGATGTATAATAATTTACTTTTATCGAAGTTGATACGGATACCACTCATTTCACATATTTTTTCAATGTTATAGAGTGATAAATCTAGCGTTTTACAATTTTGCATGATTTCATTTTTAACAAACAAAAGCGTGCCTCCACCTCTACTCTCGCTGCGAGAAGTTTCAGCCGCAATGCTATATCCGGGTAAGTTAATCGATTTAAACTCATTGGGCTCCAACCAAGTCTCAGTAATTGCAATGACACTTGGGTTAGGGCTAACTTCACATTCCAGGTATGCTTCTAGACTAAGGAGTTTATTTCGTAACCTGTTAATGTTTAAATGCATAACAGCGACAAAATTGTCGCATTTGTTTTGATGCACTGTAGACCTATCACTAATCATAAAAAAGCAAGGCTGTTGTAGAAATTTTCGTTTACAATTTTAAGACTAGCGTTAATGCAAATTGCAACCTTGTATTTCCCCTTCATATATTTCATATATTATCAAAAGATTTAGTTTTATTAAACTGTACGCTTGGTCTGTTTGTTATAAAGTCACTTTTCAAAATGCTAACTTTCGGTTAGTAGAATGTTTTTATTGGCATAGTATTCCTTTAAACCCTTATTCGTTTAGTAACTATGTGAAAAGCAATATAGCGCAACATTTCCGTTGTGTTTTTGTTTGTGCACTAAAGCGTTTGTGACAAACGCACGTACGAGTATGACACAATGTTTGCCCTATTGATGAATACGGCAATGATCACGGTACAATCTTGTACCAAAAATGTGTGTATTAGGTTTCGAAAAGAGCTGCAATGTGAGTCTTCGATAAAATTTTGATGATTAAATTTATTAACAAGGATGCCATTTTCAGTTTAATATTATTTTTCATTAGACTCATGTTTTGGATATATACACAGAAATATTAAAAAATAAAAATACGATTCTGGCGCTGTTTGCTCACGGTTAACCTGACACGCTCCTCCTCGCTACGCTCATCGTTGCACCTAACTGTACCACTACCATGAGTTTACAGTGACCGTACTCGATAGCGACGGCGTAAATTATTTGTAGAGGCGCTGTACAATTCTCCATACAAATAATTTACGCCGTCGCTATCGAGTACGGTCACTGTAAACTCATGGTAGTGGTACTGGACTTTGTCACACATTAGATTTCTGTTGCTATACTTATTAAAAAAACTGTTATTTGTAATTCGTATTGCCAATTGAAAAAATGGTGTGCAACTCTTACTTACTTTAAGTAAAAAGTTGGCTTATGTATGAAAAGGGAACTGTTGCAGTGACGATTCGTTTAATAGTTGTTTCACCTAGTGAAAGATTTGACAAATCATAAGTTTTCCAAACTTTAGAGTCATTATGATATTCTGCTTTATAATAATTCGACCAAATGACACGTTGTTATATAAAAATTTGGTAATAGTTAGTTGTCAAATTGAATCATCGGCGAAACGTTGGTTGGCAAGTGATATTCGGCCAAAGGAATTTCTGCGAAAAGACAGAACACCGTTTGAAACTGAGCGTTTACTCATTGAATGAATGGGCTGACCATTTCTGCCGACAGCGCCCCTACTGGGCCATTTCTGAGCCCGTAATTGTACAAAGGCCGTGTGTATTTGTGTAATGTGTATTACTTTATGTAACTGATGTCGCCTACCTAGACTAGCTTACCGAAGTTCTTTGAACTTGGCTACTCAACCTTCATCTTAGATTAACATTAGCGCCAATTAAATATAACATTCGAAAATTATCTTTAACTAAACTAAACAACAATTAAAATAAAAAACCGGCCAAGAGCGTGTCGGACACGCCCAAAATAGGGTTCCGTAACCATTACGAAAAAAAATAAGTAATATTTTTCTAAGGATTTCGTATTTTATACGGAATCTTCCAACTTTAGGTATATTTTAGAAAGAAAGAAAGAAAGAAAATACATTTATTCACAACACAAGACAACAATAGTATTAAATACAAATAGACAACACGTAGAGAGAAGTATGTGTCATTGCGGTCGTGAATCGGACACTGGCTCAGCATAATGCTGAAGCGTTAATAATAAACACCCCAGCGCTGATTTTCAGCCAGCACCGTTGGTGACCCTCGGACCGCTACAAAGATATACTACACAGTTTTATTACTATACATAAGACTACATAAATAGATAATTTGTAAACTATGAAACATATTATTTATTTTATGGCTTTGAAAGACATTAACATTAGTACATAAACATAATTATTTATACCTTAGGCTGCTATTTACTGTTAAACTATTAATAATTCTTAAGCAAACTTAGCCGTTATCGTTTTCCTTGTAAGTTTGATATACTACCATCCTGAATTTCTTCAAATTTTTCCAATCACCGGTTTAGATTTTAGAGGGGGCGGGGGACGCCCGATTTTAATGAAAATTTGCACTTTATTTCGCAAACAAATCGCTGAATCGAAAAATAATGGTTTTAAAAGACCTATCCAACGATACCTCACATTATAGGGTTAGATGAGAAAAAAAAATCACCCCCACTTTACGTCTATGTGAGGTACACAAAAGATTTTTTTTTATTTTTTATTGTGCCATTTTGTCCGCATAGTTTATATATATATATATATATATATATATATATATATATATATATATATATATATCCGTGCAAAATAACAGCTTTCTGGCATTGATAGTCCATGAGCAAAGCCGCGGACGGACAGACAGACATGGCGAAACTATAAGAGTTCCGTTTTTGCCATTTTGGCTCCGGAACCCTAAAAACAATTAATATAAAAAAGAAAAATTTACTGACTGACACATCAACGTCCGATTAAGCTTATAGTCTTATAACTCATTTATCGTAATCGCAGCCAATTAGAAACGAATTATTTTCATAATTTAAAAAATAAAGACAGATAAATGTTCAACATATTGCTATTTTACGGAAAAAAATAATTGAGTGCATCTTCTTTATGTTTTAGTATATTTGCAAACTCAACCTATGCCTAAAACTTTTGTTTGCAACAGTTTTAGATATTCCAGACGTCCTATTAAGTCAAAATAAAATGTAAAGTTTTAAGAAGAAATCCAAGAACATTTCTTTGTTATAATTCAAATTATGCTACGTTTTTATTATTGCCATGTTTTTCAGGATCTGATCAGCTTCTCCTTGAGTTCCATGTCGATGTAGCCTCCGAAGACGTCATAACCGCGGTGCGTCAGGTTCGCGAAGATGCGTCCCTTCGTGAACGGGAACCGGGCGGGATGGCCGCAGACGGGATGGTCATGTGTACATGTGGTAATCGTCCTGCAAATTATTTTCAGTCGCAATGCCTGTAGTACATTGTACAGGGTTGGGCAGATTAAATGTCCTAGTTTTGTATCGGCATTTTACTTTCGCATTTATAATAGTAGTATGGATGATATATTAAATATATTAATTAATGACCCGGATAACTCACGTCTTAAATCGAGTTTAGCTCGACATGTTTCGGGCTAATCCGTAGCCCTTCGTCTTCGGAGCAACGCGACTCAGCGGCTGCTGCAACGCGCACTGCGCGCCGCCGCTCTGCTCGCGCGACAAAAGTCGAGCTAAACTCGATTTAGACGTGAGTTATCCGGGTCGTTATATTTAATATGAGTGAGTCTTAGGTAGTTTTCATGTTCAAAATTGCAAATCTTTACGGAGGGATATAAGTGGATGGTGAGGTGGTTCACGTAGATCGTCCCGCATATTCTCTTATAAATAGATAGAAATAAAAGAATAATCTCAGAATCAATTTAAAACGATCATGTCACATGTTTTAGAAAGTTACCCGTGGCCCCTGAGATTCCAAGTAAAGACAAAAGTTTAGTTTTAACAAAAAGTTTAAAAGGCAATTTAGACAACAGAAATTCGACCCTTTCCAAAAGGGCAAGCAATAAAATACAATAGACATATTCAACTTTAAGGAACAAGTGTAAACAAAGGCCTTAATGCAATCTTTCGTGGAATAGCAACAAATAATGACTTCCTTCTTGTCAAACGAGACGTGATAAATGACCGCAAGGCATAGTGACATAAAAAAATCAAAGATCAGAGAATTTAAGGGTGGGGCTACGCCAAAAAGTATACTTAACAGCCAATCAGAGAGACGACGAATGTCATCCGCAAATGGGATGAACAGATTACTCGCGGGAAAATTTTAAAATTTCAGAAAGCCGCCTACAGCACTGGAGGGGTGTGTTCCTAGACAAGAGAGTGGGGAAGGTCGCAGGAGGAGAGAAAGGGGATTCGGTCTAGAGAGCTCTCGAGGAACGGTGCTGGAGGAGAATTTGTACAGTGATATCTAATTGTGTTGTTCTACTTGTTCTTGATTTCCTAAAAATCAATCGTGCCAGCTAGGGTTTTGTTTTCAATCCTGAAAGTCTATAAAATAGCTAGGAGTGGTTAAGTCGAGGGTAACTGGAAGTTCGGTAAAGTACATATTTTATAAATATATTTTGTTTTAACAACACAATCGGCCAAGACTCGATATTTTCCTTTCAAGTCATTACCAATTCGAAAGATGAGTTCAAAGGAGACATTATGCCTGCGTGATAACAAGTCCAAAAGGACTTGTAAGGAATGTATATATATATATATGTATTGTGCATTGATTTTAATTACGATATTTATCATATGTGTGAAGTTATGGATCGGACGATATCGCCGTAGAATTACTGGCCGGGAGGCCATACAATTGAGACCTATTTAAGAGCTATAAATGGTCAGGACAATTAAGAGTAAGGTAAATAAGGGTACCTATGGCCTATCGTGTTTGAGTTTGTGGTATGGATGTAAAATGCTAAACTATAAAAGTACGTACATAGATACTTAATTTTGTGAAGTGATTATGGAACCTTGTGAAAGTCCTTGATTTGATCGTTAAAATTCCGAATTTTTTGGGATGTTTGTTAAAAGCCTTAGACGTGTTAACGTATTATTTTATGACATACTTTGGATAGATTCCTTAGTTGACTATTTAGATACCCAAACCTTGTCGTATTAACTAAGGAACGATTTAGATTTGACTATGCCAATAAAGACAATGGTCCATATTATTTTGTTATATGTAGAGTATGATTTATCTTTTCTTCCTTGTGTTATATTTGTTCTTTGTCTAAGTTCTTTATGCATGTGTGTGTGTGTACCCTAGTATAGAGACAGCCAGAAGGGTTTTTCATTTGGACATTCGTTTTCCTTCTACTTTAGCTTGGCTTAGGAACTGAATGTCTGGCCTGCCATTGTGTCGTATAAGACCAATGAAGGTTTAATTAATCGATCAGTTTCGTTTTGGTTTTTCATTTCTTCCAAGTGTTTTGGGTTTATTAATGATTTTAATAAAAATATATAATTACAATTTATTTTATTTGGTATTCCGTATATAAATTCCTTTTCCCTTCGGAATGAATTATAATGGAGGTCATAACTTATTTCTAGTAAAGTGATTTCACAGAGTAACCTTTTTGTTGAGACCCAAGGTAGTATTTACTTCGTGCCTAAGTAACATCCATTATTGAATTTTTCCCTAAACACACTCAATCATTATTCCGTTATGTCGAGGAGAGTTCTAACATTTTCTATTACGTCAGTGAGATTGAATCACGCTAATACACAAAATTCAAAGGGAATACAAGTGTGTTCACACCTGGTCATTAGTGAGAGAATAGGCCTCTCAAGGCAGACTTGAGTAAATGCTCGATACTATACCGATTGAGTGGTGGTTAACAAGAGTGTAATGCCTAACGAGATATTATTTGCTATTATTTGAGAGTCAAAGAGTTGAGTATATTAGAAGTCAGGCAGTAGCCGATATCTATCATGAACGTGAATTTCGAGTCTACGAAGTGTACGAGTGGACACGATAAGTATACAATTATTTCTTTTAATGATGCACTAACTAGACGTCTGAGTTTGGGACTAGTGTTTCAGTAGTATTAATTTTCCGATGTTTGGGCACTGGAAAGGTGGCGGAGAAAAAGAAGCCGGGAGACTTTTGATTATATAAATTTCAGTACATATCTCGATAACAGGCAGCGGCGGTTTTCTGGGCACACGCATACACGCCATGTCTTATGCAGCTGACCTCCGACCTTGGTTTGGCCAAACCAATATATCACATATTGAATAATAATTGAATAAACCATGGTACTTGGGGGAGGCTTATGCCTAAGAAAAGATCACACCTTACGAGGATGTGCAATTATAAACGCTTCTCAGCGAAAGGAGGTCAGAACTGCCCCCCGATAACTTGACTTTCAAGGCCATATACTGGCGTAGGGTTCCCCCGTGTCAGAGTGAGACCGGTTGTTCTGGTGAGATGTACAAATGCCTCACATAAAGTTTCATGACCATCTATCACAAAAGCGATCGCGTATCTTGAGTGCATATAAAATCATATAAAGGTAGTCTCACTACCTGAACAGTATCTTCATTGATTTCAATATTCTCACTACCTTGTTTGATAAAAACCCGTTTAACGTAATCCGGCTGAATGATTGATATTCCTGATTCTTTATTTATCCAGAAAGTGTACTGCGTAAATCACTGTGCAACTAAATAAAAATTACTGCTTTTACTGAAATGTACCCCAAACTCCGGGGAATGATCCTGAAAATTTCTAGGACACTTTCTATTTATAAATATATAAATAGACGATCACGTACGGCTGCGTACCATCACATGGATATAAGTAATTAATAAATTCTGCTTAATTGACGACGTTGGGGATATGCGTTGCTGTAC
>NC_133494.1:2223105-2224478 GCF_025370935.1 Choristoneura fumiferana
AATAGATACTCTAGTTTTTTGTTGTTCTAACTGATTAATTATTTCAACACAGATTTGTTTTTGTGTTATCTTTGGCGCCACTGAAACACAATTACAGCGATTATCGAATATATTTGAATCTTATTTCTCTTGGAACATGGTTGACTCTTCATACCGTACGCTCGATACTTCACTCTAGCAAAATCCATTTGTAATTTCGGTTATTACTTGGCATTGCAGATTGCGTTTATCTGTAGTGTTTAATGACGGATTATTTTTTGCGTAAATATTCATGAGCGTAAATAAGAAACGGTACAAAAAAATTGCCAAATAAATAACCCAACAATTAGCCTACCCAACGAAAACCAAAAATTGCCTCTCGGGAAAAAAAACTCGTGTATAAGCGAATTTTGGCATAGTTGTTGTAGGGAATGGTGTTTTAAACCATATAGTAAAAGTACTGATGGGTGGGGGTGAAGCTAACGGGTGGAGGGGGGAGTAAAGGTCCCTTTTTTAGTTTTCGTAAATAACTCTTAAACGCTGGCCCACAGCAAAAAATGTGTTTATTTTCTTATTGTCCATCTTCCCTCCATATGGAATATTGTTCTCAGAGAAAAAATGTATAGAATCTTTTTGGTAGAGTTTTACGTAGATTAAGTACTTATGTCTTAGAACATTTTTGCTATGGAGTGGTCCATTTTTGCTGTGGGCCAGCATTTACGAGTTATTTACGAAAAACTAAAAAAAGGACCTTTACACCCCCCTCCACCCGTTAGCTTCACCCCCACCCATCAGTACTTTTTTTTATCACGGGACAATTCACACCAATGAGGGCTATCGTTTTTTGTCTCACTAGATGGCGCACTGTTGCGTGAGTTTTTAAGTATGGCTTTCAAAATCTGTTATTACGGGCGCGAAAACAAAGTTTAGATTAAAATCATATTTAATACACCTTAAAAACCGTACCATAAAAATATCGAGCATGCCACAGTGATGCATAGTCCCCGTTTTGTTCGGAAAAAGGGAGGACAAAGGTTTCCGAAGACAAAACTGTCTCAAAACACAGACATTCATTGCCCGGACGCATATTTGCCATAATTAATTCAGATATTGCAAAATATTCACAAAATTATTCTGATTATAAATAACCCGCGTAGCTCACCCAAAAACTATGAGATTTGACATTTCGGAGACCTCACGCTACACTAGCGCCTCTAGTGGCGAATTTGCCGGTGTTTTTATTTTTTCTTCACCCACATTAGAATTTAGCTGTTCCGTAGTCAACTAGGCACCCTTATAGTTTCGCCATGTCTGTCCGTCCGCGGCTAAGCTCGAGAGACCGTTAGTAAAGCTGTCATTTGGCAATTTTAACGCTAAGATTGCTTGAGAATCAG
>NC_133494.1:2226774-2271635 GCF_025370935.1 Choristoneura fumiferana
AGATAAATGTTCAACATATTGCTATTTTACGGAAAAAAATAATTGAGTGCATCTTCTTTATGTTTTAGTATATTTGCAAACTCAACCTATGCCTAAAACTCTTGTTTACAACAGTTTTAGATATTCCAGACGTCCTATTAAGTCAAAATAAAATGTAAAGTTTTAAGAAAGGAATCCAAGAATATTTTTTTGTTATAATTCAATTATGCTACGTTTTTTTATTATTGCTATGTTTTTCCGGATCTGATCAGCTTCTCCTTGAGTTCCATGTCGATGTAGCCTCCGAAGACGTCATAACCGCGGTGCGTCAGGTTCGCGAAGATGCGTCCCTTCGTGAACGGGAACCCGGGCGGGATGGCCGCAGACGGGATGGTCATGTTGTACATGTGGTAATCGTCCTGCAAATTATTTCAGTCGCAATGCCCTGTAGTACATTGTACAGGGTTGGGCAGATTAAAGTGTCCTAGTTTTGTATCGGCATTTTACTTTCGCATTTATAATATTAGTATGGATGGATATATTAAATATAATGACCCGGATAACTCACGTCTTAAATCGAGTTTAGCTCGACATGTTTCGGGCTAATCCGTAGCCCTTTTCGTCTTCGGAGCAACGCGAACTCAGCGGCTGCTGCAACACGCGCACTGCGCGCCGCCGCTCTGCTCGCGCGACAACATGTCGAGCTAAACTCGATTTAAGACGTGAGTTATCCGGGTCGTTATATTTAATATGAGTGAGTCTTACGGTAGTTTCATGTTCAAAATTGCAAATCTTTACGGAGGGATATAGTGGAATGGTGAGGTGGTTCACGTAGATCGTCCCGCATATTCTCTTATAAATAGATAGAAATAAAAGAATAATCTCAGAATCAAATTTAAAACGATCATGTCCACATGTTTTAGAAAGTTACCCGTGGCCCTGAGAATTCCAAGTAAAGACAAAAGTTTAGTTTTAACAAAAAGTTTAAAAGGCAATTTAGACACAGAAATTCGACCTTTCCAAAAGGGCAAGCAATAAAATACAAATAGACATATTCAACTCTTAAGGAACAAGTGTAAACAAAGGCCTTATGCAATCTTTCGTGAATAGCAACAAATAATGACTTCCTTCTTGTCAAACGAGACGTGATAAATGACCGCAAGGCATAGTGACATAAAAAAATCAAACATCAGAGAATTTAAGGGTGGGGCTACGCCCAAAAGTATACTTAACAGCCAATCACAGAGACGACGAATGTCATCCGCAAATGGGATGAACAGATTACTCGCGGGAAAATTTTAAAATTTCAGAAAGCCGCCTACAGCACTGGAGGGGTGTGTTCCTAGACAAGAGAGTGGGGAAGGTCGCAGGAGGAGAGAAAGGGGATTCGGTCTAGAGAGCTCTCGAGGAACGGTGCTGGAGAGAAATTGTACAGTGATATCTAATTGTGTTGTTCTACTTGTTCTTGATTTCCTAAAAATCAATCGTGCCAGCTAGGGTTTTGTTTCAATCCTGAAAGTCTATAAAATAGCTAGGAGTGGTTAAGTCGAGGTAAACTGGAAGTTCGGTAAAGTACCAATTTTATAAATATATTTTGTTTAACAAACACAATCGGCCAAGACTCGATATTTTCCTTTCAAGTCATTACCAATTCGAAAGATGAGTTCAAAGGAGACATTATGCCTGCGTGATAACAAAGTCCAAAAGGACTTGTAAAGGAATGTAATATATATATATGTATTGTGCATTGATTTTAATTACGATATTTATCATATGTGTGAAGTTATGGATCGGACGATATCGCCGTAGAAATTACTGGCCGGGAGGCCATACAATTGAGGCCTATTTAAGAGCTATAAATGGTCAGGACAAATTAAAGTAAGGTAAATAAAGGGTACCTATGGCCTATTGTGTTTGAGTTTGTGGTAGGGATGTAAAATGCTAAACTATAAAAGTACGTACATAGATACTTAATTTTGTGAAGTGATTATGGAGCCTTGTGAAAGTCCTTGATTTGATCGTTAAAATTCCGAATTATTTTGGGATGTTTGTTAAAGCCTTAGACGTGTTAACGTAATATTTTATGACATACTTTGGAATAGATTCCTTAGTTGACTATTTAGATACCACAAACCTTGTCGTATTAACTAACGAACGATTTAGATTTGACTATGCCAATAAAGACAATGGTCCATACTATTTTGTTATATTGTAGAGTCTGATTTATCTTTTCTTTTCTGTGTATATTTTGTTCTTTGTCTAAGTTCTTTATGCATGTGTGTGTGTGTACCCTAGTATAGAGACAGCCAGAAGGGTTTTTCATTTGGACATTCGTTTTCCTTCTACTTTAGCTTGGCTTAGGAACTGAATGTCTGGCCTGCCATTGTGTCGTATAAGACCAATGAAGGTTTAATTATCGATCAGTTTCGTTTTGGTCTTTCATTTCTTCCCAAGTGTTTTGGGTTTATTAATGATTTTAATAAAAATATATAAATTACAATTTATTTTATTTGGTATTCGTATATAAATTCCTTTCCCTTTCGGAATGAATTAATAAATGGAGGTCATAACTTATTTCTAGTAAAGTGATTTCACAGAGTAACCTTTTGTTGAGACACCAAGGTAGTATTTACTTCGTGCCTAAGTAACATCCATTATTGAATTTTTCCCTAAACACACTCAATCATTATTCCCGTTATGTCGAGGAGAGTTCTAACATTTTCTATATACGTCAGTGAGATTGAATCACGCTAATACAAATAAATTCAAAGGGAATACAAGTGTGTTCACAACCTGGTCATTAGTGAGAGAATAGGCCTCTTCAAGGCAGACTTGAGTAAATGCTCGATACTATACCGATTGAGTGGTGGCTAACAAGAGTGCATGCCTAACGAGATATTATTTGATATTATTTGAGAGTCGAAAAGTTGAGTATATTAACGAAGTCAGGCAGTAGCCAATACCTATCATGAACGTGAATTTCGAGTCTACGACATGTACGAGAGGACACCCGATAAGTATAAAATTCTTTCTTTTAATGATGCACTAACTAGACATCTGAGAGTGGGACTAGTGTTTCAGTAGTATTATTCTTCCGATGTTTGGGCACTGGAAAGGTGGCGGAGAAAAAGAAGCCGGGAGACTTTTGATTATATAAATTTCAGTACATATCTCGATAACAGGCAGCGGCGGTTTCTGGGCACACGCATACACGCCATGTCTTATGCAGCTGACCTCCGACCTTGGTTTGGCCAAACCAAATATATCACATATTGAATAATAATTGAATAAAACCATGGTACTTGGGGGAGGCTTTATGCCTAAGAAAAGATCACACTTACGAGGATGTGCAATTATAAACGCTTCTCAGCGAAAGGAGGTCAGAACTGCCCCCCGATAACTTGACTTTCAAGGCCATATACTGGCGTAGGGTTCCCCCGTGTCAGAGTGAGACCGGTTGTTCTGGTGAGATGTACAAATGCCTCACATAAAGTTTCATGACCATCTATCACAAAAGCCGATCGCGTATCTTGAGTGCATATAAAATCATATAAAGGTAGTCTCACTACCTTGAACAGTATCTTCATTGATTTCAATATTCTCACTACCTTGTTTACTGATAAAAACCCGTTTAACGTAATCCGGCTGAATGATTGATATTCCTGATTCTTTATTTATCCAGAAAGTGTACTGCGTAAATCACTGTGCAACTAAATAAAAATTACTGCTTTTACTGAATGTACCCAAACTCCGGGGAATGATCCTGAAAATTTCTAGGACACTCTTATATTTATAAATTATAAAATAGACGATCACGTACGGCTCGTAACCATCACAATGGATATAAGTATCTTAATAATTTCTGCTTAAATGAACGACGTTGGGAATATGCGTTGCTGTACCGTAACAGCCCCTCTTCCTTTTGAATATTTTCTTCCAGTTTCCGTGGTGAGCCTAGTGGTTCACCTATAGCTCTCAAGCAGAGGATCGTGGTTTCAAGCCCGGCTCACATTTCTGAGTTTTTCGCAATTGATGTGCCGAAATTACATTCATAACTTACCATGAGCTTTACGTTGAAAGAAACATCGTGAGGAACCTGGTTAAGCCTGCGAAGCAATTCAATGGTTCTCCCTCCCACCGGGCCCGAGTGGGAATCACGGCCAAGCCGTCTGATTCTGAGAAGTCTGCGCAGCAGTGAGACGTATATGAGCTTGGTTGATATACCGGTGGAAAGGGGCAGGGCCGCCGGAACTTGCCCTGGTTCATGGAGGCGCCGAAGAACGGGTCCTTGTGGATCAGGTCGCACCACTTGAAGTGCATTTCAACGAAACCACGTCGATACTCGTTGCTGAGAAACTCGTAAAAATAAAAGTCGACCTGCAAAATTGTATAAAACAAGGGATCAGTAAATATAGATACACAGCCTTATTCATAAAAAATCCTTAATTGAGGTTTGATCGGTCTGTTACTTAGCAGACTGATTAAGCTTGCTAGACGGTTGTCAAGAAGTATGATTCATAAGCGCTTGCTAGCAGTCTGCTAGTTGTTGAGCTGCTGATAGACGGATTAGACGCGTTATGTTGGCCATCTTAACAAATCAAAGACAAAAAATGGCCTCATCGATAATTTAAAAAAAAAAATTGACAGCAGTGACAGCAAATTAGCAGGGAAAAAAAATAAAAAGAGAGATTATTGTTTTCCCGCCATTTCCGATCCGCATGTTTATGTTGTACCTAAGTGCAAAAAGCCGTAATTATGTTAATCATCCTAATTTTATTTTTTTCATATTTATTGTTAGTAATGTAGCAGTAATAAATACCTAATGAAGAGGATTTTTAAATACAAATTCCTGAAAATAAATTTTCCTGGTTTTTTTTTTAATCTTTGCGTAACCCTCCCTTCACTAAAAATATCTTCGGTATGGTTTTTGCTCTTGTCAAAGTCAGCTGTTCAAACTTGTGGCGGCCATTTTGTGACTTAGCAGGGAGATAAAGGAGGGTCTACGGTCCCGTAAGTTTAGCAGAGCCTTGATCGACTGATTAGCGCTAACAGACGTTTATGAATCATGTTTATTAGCATCGGGCCTTCAAGGAGCCTTCAAGGAGGCTCTAACTTTTTATGAATAAGGCTGACAGTCACAGCACCAATATCTGACACAACAAAGCGTGCATAAATATTAGGGATAGGCCGAATATTCGTTTTATATTCGGCATTCGGCATATTCGGCAGGTTTACCGAATATTCGTATTCGGCCGAATATTCGGCTAAATCACCGAATGTTCGGCAATATAGTACTCGAACTTTTTGACCCATGTATGAGTTGAGTTTTAAATGTGTTGTTTTTATTAGGTATAGTGAGGCTTTCTGTTTTTGTTGGTACAGTAGCTTTATTTCCAAAAACAGCAGTTAAAAAGATGGTTATTAGTTACAAATAAAATATAAGTAGGTAGTATGTAGCTGTTTTAAGATTAAACTACAGTGATCTTTGTAATAAAATAATAAGTTAAAATAATTAATCAGTTCTTTATTGTGAGAAGTTAAGGAAGTTGTTGTTTTAATCAAAAGTTGCATGATTGAGTTTCTACTTAGGAATCAATTATGCCGAATATTCGTATTCGGTGAAACCCATGTTTGGCCCATCTCTAATAAATATCTGTTATGACTCTATTTCTAGAGTCGGTAGGACGAGGCAGATATTTATGCACGCTCCGTTGTGGCAGATATTGGCATTGGCAGCGTATCTAATAAGATACATAATTAAAAGATCATGTTATTGTATTTTTTTTAACTTATTTTTGTTAGCTCTACAAGAATCTAACGAGGGTTGTATTGAGTACACTTGTCTCAACTTGCCAGGTTTAGGGTTAATGCATGTAAAATTTTAAAAAAACTATCGATTTGTCGGTAACATCGATAAAAAGCGGTGCTCTCTCCCTACAATCTGTCAATAGCCGCACGCAAAATTCGGCGCCCTGTTAGTCAGTCAGTGTCGTGCAACACGGCCCTACGCGGTACGCTGAATGAACGCAGCCGCTGCGCTTGAGACGGGCAGCGCCGTCTGGCGGCGACCAACCGACACCTTACAGCGCTTTACGCGCACAACATGGACGTAAAACACAAATACAGTCGAAAATACAAACTGAAACATAGATGAAAAATAGTTTATTCAGTATCTTACTTAGATGCACAGAAAAACCAGAAAAAGAGACCAGCGCTGGGAATCGAACCCAAGTCCTCAGTATTTCCTGCTACGTGCTATACCGCTACACTACCACTGGACAGGAGTACAGACACAAATTTCTCCTATGCACCACATATCTCAGCTTGTTTGTTTCTTATTTAGTCACTTAAGCAGCGACACTAGCGACATCTAGCCGGATAAGAGGTGTCGCTATTAAGCAATCAAATTATCCGGGTCCGGAGGTATATTGTCCGGGTAAGCGGTAAGTTCCAATGGAGTGCTGAAAGTTTCTCGTTGAGGGCTGAAGCATAGATGACGCTAGTGTCAGTTTTTAAAAGTTCAGTTTTTTTAATTTACAAACGTTTTTTATTATTTTTAATATTTTCTGTTTTACTTTTTTTGGTGGCAATAAAGATTTTTTTGAATTTTAATAAGCAAACACACGTTTGCTTGCGATTGGCTCATTTAGTAATTTAACCAATCACGAGCAAACGTCAAATGGACGTCACGATACTAACGCCATCTAGCGATATTTCTCCTCTGTTTCTTAATTCAAATAGCACATAGTCGCGCGGCAATGAGGGCTATCACGTATGAATTCGCCACTAGAGGCGCTAGTGTAGCGTGAGGTATCCGAAATGTCAAATCTCATAGTTTTTGGGTGAGCTACGCGGGTTTATTTATAATTAGAATAATTTTGTGAATATTTTGCAATATCTGAAATTAATTATGGCAAAAATGCGTTCCGGGGCAATGAATGTCTGTGTTTTGAGACAGTTTTGAACAAAACGGGGACTATGCAACACTGTGGCATGCTCGATATTTTTATGGTACGGTTTTAAGGTGTATTAAATATGATTTTAGTCTAAACTTTGTTTTCACGCCCGTAATAACAGACTTTGAAAGCCATACTTAAAAACCTCACGCAACAGTGCGCTATCTAGTGAGACAAAAAACGATAGCCCTCATTACCAAACATGCGCTTGCCGCTGCGCTCACCGCGTAAGACAATGTTTAGTAATTAGATTGTCTGATGTAAATTGGTGTGCGTCAAACGCTTTGCGTTTAACGCAGCGTTTATCGCATAAAACAATCAAGCGCTTAAGATGGCCAGTAATCTACGATTTACACTACCTTGAATGTGTTATCGTAGGGGACGAGAGAGCGATAGTGGATGTCCACATAGTACATGGGGCTGCGCCGACCATGACGTTTCGATGTGAAGTTGGCGCAACACGCGTATGAACTGTTTATATGCGTTATTACCGCGTGTTCCGTTAATATGTAACGAATGATCTGGAATCAAACAACTACGTGATTACGACGGAACTCGTACAATCTACGTTAAATAAGTTTTACAAAATTAATCCTGTGGAAGGGGCTGCCATCATAATAATCGTCATCACGTTGGACATCAAGAATAGGAATACAGTTTTAATTTATCTAAAACATTAGAGATTTTAAACTTGAACACCGTGTTAAAGCCGTTTTACTTAAGTTTATTAATGTGTTTACTTACGCACATATGCATGTTATATCCATTACGTATTGATTGAAACACAAGTCAGTCTGCAATAAATCGTAGTCCAAGCAACACATTTTATTTAACTAAAACCACTGCAAAGATCAAAATCAACCCTATTACAATCAACATATGGTCCATATCGAAACGGATAACATCGAAGAAGCTCCGAGCTCGCCGAGGTTCGAGAACAAAAGGCAGCCGCATTCCAATCTCCCGGCGAACTGTTTTTTTATAGTGAACATTTTGCGATCTATGCAGTGCAACTCGTCAACAAGTTATTATGTTATTATTGTGTGAAGAATTATAATACAACAATTCAACTTTAACGTGTGAACATTGACATTTAAATAAGGTGTTGTTTTGAACTGGAGTGCCACAAAATGGTTTTAACTGTGGAACAGTTGGTGAACGTGCTACAAGATACCGCAACTTTGCTACAAAAAACGCAAAATAATTTACGAAAATGCCCAAAAGTAAGATTAACTAAAGGTTATGTTGAGTCCCGTTTAAAATGCATAGAAAATTATTGGACAACATTTCTTAATGCTCATCAAGATCTTCTTAAGTGTGTACCGAAGGAACAACGTATGGATATACCTTATTTAGTGAATGAAGAATACTATATATATGAAGACTTATACTTGTGCATGACCGGAGATTTAAAGGACATGTTAATGGGTGGACACTGTACACAACCAACAACAGTTGAAGACCAAGTGAAATTACCGCGCATCCAACCACCGGTATTCAGTGGCAACTATGAAGACTGGCCTACGTTTCAAGACTTATTCGAGTCACTCATTCACAACAATAAAACATTAACCGATGTTATGAAGCTACATTTTTTAAAAAATAGTGTCAGTGGTGAAGCATATTCATTATTAAAAAACATACAAGTAACGAACAAAAATTATGAAGAAGCGTGGAAGACTTTGAAAAATCGTTACGGAAATAAAAGAATGATTGTCAACGCTGTTCTGAAAAGATTATTTTCACAAAAAAGGAACTACGCACAATGTGCTAGTCAAATTAAGTCACTATTAGACACAACTACAGAGTGTTTGAACAGTCTTACCAATCTTGCAGTGCCCGTCGACTCCTGGGATCCGATTATAGTGCACTTAATTGTTATGAAACTTGATGCTGATACTCACAAGGACTGGGAAGAATATTCTTTCAAGAGCTCAACTGACAACCTCCCAAAGTGGTCAGAGTTAAAAGGTTTTCTTGAAACAAAATTTCGTACCTTGGAATTTATAAATAGCACAACTCCAGCCGCCACGTCAAGTGCAAGACAACCTACCCAGAAAAGTAACTATATAAATTCAAACTCAGCCGCTGCTTCACGTGTTCAAAAAAGCTTTCACACGACAGAACAACCACCTCCAAATAAGACATGTATCAAGTGTAACGAAAGTCACACGCTGAGCCACTGCAAGAGTTTTGCAAGTATGGATGTAACTGAAAGAGTTGACTACGTGAAAAATAACAACTTATGCTACAATTGTCTACTGAGTGGGCACACTGTATTTAAGTGCCGCTTACCAACATCTTGCCAAGTATGTCATAAGCGTCATCACTCCTTGTTACACCACACGAAGAATGAGAACCCGAAGACACATTTAAGCCAATTGGAGGAAAGCGACGATGAAGAAGAGCAACATGAAATTGATAATATTGCTATTGCGACTCACTTCACGACCAAAAAATCAACTGTTTTACTGGCCACAGCGCTTGTTCCTGTAAGAGACGAGATGGGGCAAGTGATCACACTGCGGGCTTTAATCGACCAAGGTTCGCAGGCGAGTTTCATTACGGAAAGGGCCGTACAGTTAATGCAACTAAAGAAAAAACCTACAAGAGGCTCAGTCACGGGAGTAGGATCAACGAGAACCACTATCAACAGCGTGGTACAATGTGAGCTTCTATCAAGATGTGAGACTGATTTCAGCTTGCAAATAGAGGCATATGTGTTAGCCACGCGGTTGACCACTGAACTCCCATCGAGAACTATTACAACCAGACCCAACGCTTGGCAGCACCTCACTGGCCTCGATCTGGCAGACCCGAGCTACTATCAACCAGGTCGAGTAGACATGCTTCTAGGCGTCGACATTTATGCACACATTCTGAAGAATAACATAATCAAAGGTCCTCCAGGCTCTCCCTGTGCACAAAATACAAGCCTTGGATGGATTCTGTTCGGAGACATCATTGACAATTCTTCAGAAAACAATATTGTTGTTATGCATCACAACCTCGACTTGGATCTTCTGGTAAAGAACATGTGGGAACTGGAATCTGCAGAGAAGCCAGAACTTACAGCTGAAGAGAAGCTTTGCGAAAACATTTATGCAAACACGACGACCAGAACAAAGGAAGGACGATACATAGTTAAATTACCAACGAAGACAGATAACCTTAAATCAACCAAAGGAGAAACTAAAGACATAGCACTGAGGAGATTCAAGCAATTAGAACGAAAATTTGAAAAAGACAAAGAATTTAAGACAGAATACACCAAGGTTATAGAAGAATATTCCACCCTGGGGCACATGGAAGAAGTTCCCGAGAGTGAGAAAGGCAATCCATCGGTATATCTACCACATCATGCCGTGATTAGAAACGACAAAGATACGACTAAGGTGAGAGCAGTCTTTGATGCTTCGTCAAAGGGCATAAACAATGTTTCATTAAATAATGAGTTACTGGTGGGTCCACAGCTTCAAGATGACATGAGGAACATAATCATGAGATGGCGCATGAAGAAAATCTGCTTCGTAGCAGATATACAGAAAATGTATCGCCAAATCTTGGTTACCAAACAAGACTCAGATTTACAGCGCTTACTTTGGCGTAACAATACAAAAGACCCTATTCAAGAGTATCGCCTACTTCGTGTTACATTTGGCACAGCATCGGCACCATATTTAGCTGTAAAAACTCTGCAACGAGTTTCTGATGATGAAGGCAGACATCATCCTGAAGCTACCAAGACAATCAAGGAAGACTTCTACATGGACGACCTCATGTCGGGCCAAGATAGTCTCGAAGAAGCAGTAGACGTTGCGAAAACCATTGCTGACATTCTTAAAAAGGGAGGGTTTGACCTACAAAAATGGTCTTCTAATAGCACCGACTTTTTGAAACAATTTTCAAGTGATGAAAGAAACAGTAATGTGAACATGGCCATTGAACTAGACGGAACTGTCCGTGCACTGGGTATATCTTGGAACATGGGCGAAGACGACTTCCAGTATCGAATCCAGCTGCCCCAGGCACCAGAATCCATTACAAAACGGATTATACTGGCTGAAACGCTGAAATTGTTTGACCCTTTGGGATGGTTGGCTCCAAGTATAATTCAAGCCAAAATGCTGATCCAGAAACTTTGGTTACACCGATCCAGCTGGGATGAAGAGGTAGATCCTGAAATCAAAGAAAAATGGTTAGACATACGAAATAATCTTACACACTTAAATAATATAAGTATACCTAGATGGGTACATACTAATAAACTGAGATTGAATAAAACAACAGTACATGGATTTTGTGACGCCTCTACAAATGCTTACGCAGCCGTGGCATACTTAAGAGTTGAAACGGAAGAAAGAGAAATTAAAACGAGTATCATAGCGGCTAAAGCTCGTGTGGCTCCTGTCAAACCTTTGTCATTACCACGTTTAGAGCTGTGTGGAGCTGCACTGCTGGCAAAATTGCTGAAACAGATCAGAAACGCAATGAGAATTCCAGAAAGGCAAGTCTTCGCATGGACTGACTCTACAATTGTTCTGTCATGGTTAAAGGGAGACCCAAATCGTTGGCAAACTTTCGTGAGAAATCGTGTAGTGGCCATTTTGGATGATACTGGTGACAAGTGGTATCATGTAAGATCGCAATCTAATCCAGCTGACGTTGCTTCGCGAGGCACGCCATTATCAGAGCTTATATCGCATGAATTATGGTGGAGTGGCCCAGAATGGCTAAGAACACAAGAAATTCCATTTCACAAACCAGATGTCACAACAGAGCTTGAAATGAAACGCACCATACAATCCAACCTAAAGGTAACACAAGAGGATGACAACTTCTCAATTACCAATCATTTTGAGGACTTTGACGATCTAACTCAACTTTTAAAGTCAATTTCTCACTGTAAACGATTCTTAAAATACAAGAACATTACCACAAGGACGATACTTACAACAGAAGAGCTAGACATTTCACTGAAGATTTGCATAAGGTTAATTCAAGGACAGATATTTAACGAAGAGATTCACAGACTACAGACAAACAAACAAGTAAGACACGATAGCAAATTGAAGTCATTAAATCCCTACCTTGATGATGAAAAAATACTCAGGGTGGGCGGTCGTCTTAAACATACTACTTTAAGTGAAGACAGTAAAAATCCCATAATTCTCGACAATAAAAATCGACTTACCTTCTTACTTGTAGCTGACGCACATCAGAAGACACTTCATGGAGGACAGCAGTTGATGATGTGTTATCTGAGGACTAAATACTGGATCCTAAATATGAAGCGAAGCGTCAGATTATATATCCGCAAATGTTTGATATGTGCACGACAAAACGCTACTGTGAAAAAGCAATTAATGGGAGATCTGCCTAAGCAGCGAGTTACGCCAGCACGCCCATTTCTGAATAGTGGGGTGGACTTTGCAGGGCCATACCAGACACTAATGTCAAGGGGCAGAGGCATAAGAACGACAAAATCATACATAGCTATTTTCATATGTATGGTCACAAAAGCCATACATTTAGAATTGGTTGGAGACTTGACCTCTGAAGCTTTCATTGGAGCTTTTAGGCGATTTGTTTCTCGTCGAGGAAGGTGTGCCAATCTATGGAGTGACCAAGGAAGAAACTTCATTGGAGCGAGTAAGGCCTTAGCAGAAGCATTTAACGAAGCTAAATTAGACTTTGACGTAGAAATAGCAGACAAGTTATCACAAGATGGCACTCAGTGGCATTATGTCCCAGTTTACAGCCCAAATTTTGGCGGATTGTGGGAAAGTGGAGTTAAGTCGATGAAATTTCATTTAAAACGAGTCTTAAATTCATATCTGACATTCGAAGAAATGACCACTTTACTTTGCCAAGTAGAGGCCTGCCTAAATTCACGGCCATATAACCCCATAGATGAAGACGAAAATATTGACTCTTTAACCCCAGGACATTTTCTGATAGGCGAAGCGCCGATAACCATACCATCACCTACCTTTTCAACTGCTAAAATCAGTAATTTGTCACGTTGGCAACACCTGCAAAAATTGTTAAACGACTTTTGGCACAAATGGCAACAAGAATACCTATGTAGACTTCAGCAGAGAAGGAAATGGACAAAACAAGAGTCTGAATTTGACATTGGCCAAATAGTCCTGATTAAAAATGAAAACTTACCACCAGGAAAATGGTTGATGGGTCGTATAATGGAAAAACATCCTGGCTCGGACGGCTTAACCAGAGTGTACAGCGTGAAGAGCGGAGAGCAGGTTGTGAAACGTTCCGTTAGCAAGCTTTGTTATTTTCCTATTGACGACAAGGCAGAATAATTCGAATGATAACCTTGCTTTAAATTAAGTATTACTCAATATAAAGTAATTTTCTTGTATCTGCGGCTATCATGATGTTGTTAAAAACCGATATTAATTTAAAGTTCATTTCATTAATACAAATTTAATTAATTAATAATTATATAAATTATAATTAATAATCTAATTATATAAATTATCTATTTCTTTCCAAATTTGATATGTATACAAACTTGGTTAAGAATAATTTCCAATAGTACGAGTACCTTACTATAATGATAAAATTATTGCATGATATTTTGATTATATAAAATATTTCAGTAAAAGGATAATTAATATCCTTTTGGTGGGCGGTATGTTAAAGCCGTTTTACTTAAGTTTATTAATGTGTTTACTTACGCACATATGCATGTTATATCCATTACGTATTGATTGAAACACAAGTCAGTCTGCAATAAATCGTAGTCCAAGCAACACATTTTATTTAACTAAAACCACTGCAGAGATCAAAATCAACCCTATTACAATCAACACACCGGTTAATTCGAAATATAACGATTTACTTCCAGCATTAATTATATTGGTCGATGTTCAGTGGACCGCATCAAAGGCGTCTAGATTTTGAATAATAAACTGGGGTGAAATTTTTACTTTAGCTTTAAATGCTATAACTTTAAACCTTTTTTTGCTGACTGTACTTTTTGTTGACTGTACTTACATTGTCACACAAACTACATTTGCATACCAAATTTCAAGTCGATAACATTAACCGTTGAAGAGATCCGTCCTGCGGAGACGATCCTGGCCGGAATACCAGGATGTCACTGCCAGATTATTGTATTGTCACGCAATTTACATACGTATGCCAAATTTCAAGACAATCCGACTACTTACTAGAAGTGGGTCAAAGGCTATACCCATATAAGGGAACAAAATATGCCCCTGACGTTATTAGCCAATGAATATATCCTATGTATTGGTAATAATGCTAGTTATTAATCTGCCAAGTTTTATCTCATAACATAATTATTGTCAGTTTCCTTGGAATGTCAATGTCATTTAAAAGTTTTTTTTTACTTTTCTAAATATCTTGAAAACTACTGGTCAGTTTTTTTTGTGATTAACGTATGTTGTTAATGGCATGAAGAGTGCCCATAGTGAGTTTTCGGTTACAAAATACGTCTCGATCGCGTTCGCGTTAAAATCTCAATTTGTATGGAAACACGAACTGCGCCTCTAGCGGAACGTTTGCGATGTTTGTGTTTTCCATACAGATCGAGACGTATTTTGTAACCGAAAACTTACACTAAGGGCAGAGGAATAAATTCGCAAAACACAAGACGTCTCTAGGTCAACATTAACTTGGTAATTTTTGATGTCAAATATTTCAAACTTTTTTTTTGACACTTGTGAGTCAGCGACACCCACCACTTTTTTACACTGATGTGACATCTCTTTCCGTACAAATATATATTGGTCTGAAATCAATCGGCTTGGAGCAACATGGTGTTTTTTTTTTAATTTGAGTATACCGACCTAGTACATCACCAAGGTATACACGTACTGCGAGTATATTGATATTTTATATAAATCTTCATTATTCTACAGATTATTTAAGCGTGCCTATAGTCCGTTATGGAGTACATTCTAGGGATTGATAATTAGGCACTTAAAGTTTATTAAAGTGGTTCCAGTGGTTATACATATAGATAAATACATACTTATACCGGGTGTGGCCTGTAACAGGAGCAAAAATTAAAACAGTTCGTACTCGTCAGACGGGACGATATTGGTTCAGCGACTTTTATAGTACATTGTGTCTTAAGGGCGGTAAATAAGGAATTTCGAACGAGAGTCTATTAGAAGCCGGAAGTCGAAGACTGAGTGCTTTAATGAGTCGATGTTCGTAATTCTAGTACCGCCCGTGCGACATACAATGTTTTCATCACATTTGCGAGTAAAAATTTTATTTCTAAAAGAAAACATATATTGTTCCAAATATTGGCGATACCTTAGGCAGCGCTCTTGTCAGTGCCGCCCTCCCCCTTCCCCTCCCGCAGCATGCGCCGCAACGTGCGTGTCCATGTGGTCCTGCAGCAGCGCGCGCAGCTCCATCAGTACGGGCATTGACTCACATTTACCGACCTTGGGCTTCATGACAAGAAAATTTGTACGCGCAATGACTCATTTACCGACCACGGGTTTCATGACAAGCACATTAAGGTCGAGGGTTTTATTTGGGGGGTTGCAACCAAGGTAGCCTGCATGTTATGACACTGTTTACGAGCAAGTGTGATGAAAAAAATAATGGAATTTTTAGATTTTTCATACAAATTAAATACGCCAATTACGCCATCCTAGAGTGCAATTGACGTTGCCTGTCACCCTATCAACATTAAACCTTTTGCTTTATATTGCTTCTTCAAATAACTAAACTATGTAACTACAACTATGATAAAATTAAATAACTACTTATTTTTAAAAGTCGCTGAACTAATGTCGTTCATTTTGACTAGTACGATCTGTTGTAATTATTGCTCCTATTACAGGCCACACCCCGTACCTATACATATTAAACACCCAATACCTGAGAACAATCATTCGTACCTATTATTCACACAAAGTATCTGCTCCGGCCGGGGATCGAACCCCGAAAATAATAATTGCCTCTGCTCACACTCCACAGTACGACCTGAGGCTTCATTGTCTAACACACTAAAAAAACTATCGTTTTCTCCATTCTTTCTATCACACGGTGTAGGATAAGGGTAGAAAGAGATGGTGCATCCGATCGCAAGCGCCAGAACGTTAGACAGCTACTGGAGATTAAAATAATTCCAATCTACTCGTACATACATCATCATCATCTCAACCTATATACGTCCCACTGCTGGGCACAGGCCTCCTCTCAGAATGAGAGGGCTTGGGCCGTAGTTCCCACGTGGGCCCAGTGCGGATTGGAAACTTCACACAAACCATCTAATTGCTTCGCAGGTGTGTGCGCGATGTTTTCCTTAACCGTAAAGCAAGTGGTAAATTTCAAATGTAATTTCGCACATGAATTTCGAAAAACTCAGAAGTGCGAGCCGGGGTTTGAACCCACGATCCTCTGCTTGAGAGGCCATAAGTCAAACCACTAGGCCACCACAGCTGCCAGAGGCGTCTTTACCTATAGGGCACAAAATAAATGTGTGCTCTTATTTCTCTGGCCGTTTTCAGAGCTGTGACGTTGAATCTAGTACGTATTGATGATCGAAGCATGACTGAGAAAAATTTGGTTATCAGATATTTGATAATGAATAATAAAGTTCACAGAAGTTGAAGGTCATTATGCCATTTTATGCTAAACTATCACTGTAAGGCTTATCTATAACATTAAAGTGGTTTTTTTTTTGGTGATATTTTTTATAAAATTCGCGAATTCGCGAAATTAATTCGTAGGTGTCAATGCACTCAAGGAAGATTTTTTCAAAATGGCCGCGTCGCTTGACAGTGAATTTTAAATATGGCGCTGCCATTCCAAAGGATAAAAGTTGTTTATAACATACTCATTCTCACTTTTTATTGAACGCCCCTCCATCCATTGGGGAAAATTGACAGTTTGTGGTAACTTGATGTGCTGTTACTTGTACTTTGTACCCATTCCATTTTGACCGCGAGCTTACTAGGGGGCGCTAGGGTATTGGTTGCACACGGGCGCTACATGGGCTAGAGACGCCTCTGACAGCTGCCATACATTTTTTATCAACAATTTATTATCAACTTTACCTTTCCACCACATAAAACTAGTACTAAAGTTAAATAACAAACCACAAATAAACTTTTGTTGTCTAGGCACATTTTGCTTTCAAGTCAAGTTCGATCTTTTAGGTACAAATTTTATATACAACCATCACAAAGGGCAGATGAAAGATAAACATAATTATTTTAACGTCATTATAATTTAAATTATCCGAGTGGAATGGCTTTATGCAACGCAAGCAGCTTCCTTAATAACCGTAAAAGTAACAAAATTTGGAGTTGAAATAAAAAATACAAAAATACTCCAAAAACCAATCTTAGTACCTCAATAACATTAGGTAAATATACAAAAGTTTTTTGTTTCAATAATCAAAACTATTGCCAATTGGTTTATTTTATTTTATTTTATACTAAACCAACGTGACGTTTTAATGAAAAGATTAAATATTAAAACAGGGGTTCCCAAATTAGGCGTCGTGACGCCCCGGGGCGTCGCGGCACTGTCTCAGGGTTGCGTTGTATGTAGGACTAGAGACGTTGCAGATCTATACTTAGTTTGGATAAGTATTTAACAACTTGTGTACACAAACTTTAGCTGCCAGATTCGGTACATTCAAGGATTTTCAACATTTCACTTATCTATCATTGTAATACAAACTAGACTAATGTATTTCAATACAAAATTGTAAATCTTTAGATATGTAGTATGGATGACTTTCAATATTTAAGACACCAATTGACGTTGTTTTGTTTACATTTCGTTCGTTCGTTTCGTTTTTGCAGGTGTAGGACCTTGTGCAAGGTCCGCCCGGATTGCTACCACCATCTTGCTGGCTAATCCTGCCGTGAAGCAGCAGTGCTTGCACTGTTGTTTTTCGGCGTGGAGAGTAAGGCAGCCTGTGAAATTACTGGCACTTGAGGATATATCTTTGTTGCAGATGTTTATGGGCGGTGGTGATCTCTTACCATCAGAAGACTCACTTGCTCGTTTGCCATCCAGTCGAATAAAAAAATAATAATAATAAAATAAAATACCTATCCAAACCAACTATAGACCTACACGGGAGTATTTTCCTCTAAAAGGGCCTCACAAACAAAAATAACGTAGAAATAACGTTGGATGTAGGAGACTTAAGGTCTGCTGGGCTACTACGAAACTCGAAAATCGAAGTTCGTATCGTACCGTCCCGTTGACCTTATGTTATTTAATACGAGAGTGAGAGGGGCGGTACGGCACGAACTACGATTTTCGAGTTTCGTAGTAGCCCTGCTGGTGTCGGAGGAGTAGCTCAGCTCAGATTATATTTCTATAAAAAATACGATGTCTGAATCAGTCCATTCGATTCACGGAGGTAATGACACCCTATAAATTAGTCCCTTCCCTTTTTCGAAGGAAGGTGAAATTGGTGTTCCCTTCTTTCGCACAGAAATTTCATAGAATTTCGTTTCGCAGAAAATGTTTCATATATATAATATTTGTCCTCGTAATAATATTCGAAGTAAAAACTTCGAATATTATTGTTTTACGACTACTTACTTGAATGAAACATTTAATAGAAAAACTATTCAATTAATTTTATTATCTTATTTTATTGTTTATCTATCAAATTGTAGAAATATTTTTTAACAATTGTTATTTGTGCAAACAAGAGAGCAAAGTTGTTTTTTGGTGCGAGTGTTGAATTCGAATCCCGAGTAAGCGCCTTCGCCTTATTCTATATTCTATATTCGTATTCAATAAAACTAATTTTAAAGTGTTTACCTCGGTCTAACATCAGTAGGTACGTAATTATTAAACAATATTACAAAGTTATTTAAGTTCCTTTGTTGTTAGAATTACAGTAGGTAATGGCCAGCGGAAATTGCACGTAAGCGTCACATAATTCATATTCAAAACATAAAGGAACCAATTACCTTTCATTACAAGGTTTTTTAACTTCAAATCAAATCAAATCTTGCAAGTTGAATTTGACCCACTTCCAGTGGTCGGATAGACTCGAAATTTGGCATACTTATGTAACTTGCGTGATAACACAATAATCTGGCAGTGACATCTTGGTGGTCCGGTCAGGATTGTCTCTGCAGGATAGAACTCCTCAACGGTTCATGGCATCGTCTTGAAATTTGGTACGGAAATGTGTTATGACTTTCTGAGAAAAAGTAGTCAACAAAAAGCTTGTATTAAAAATTAAATTTTTACCAAAAAGCTTATTTTATCTTCCACTCTAACATCCCTAATGCGTTACCCGCGAAGTTGCTCGAAGTTTGCCGAGCACGGGAGTGCAGAGGGTGCTTTAATTAACTTCGCGCATCTAATCTCGTACTTTATCCTATCTCGATATGATACTTCAACGAGTCCTACTACGGGTCGTGATAAAGTAACAAACAAACAGACTTACAAACTTTCGCTTTTAGAATATTAGTGGGATGAACAGCGCTTTGTGTGGCAGTGCCGCCAAATTGCCGTTGATTATCTCGTCCCCGTAGAGCGAAAAGTCACTAAGTCGTATTTTGCTGTTTTGAGATACGGAGGTTTAAAATTGTGAAAATTAAAAAAAATGTAAGGTTTTATGGCGTGACATATTTATCATAATTGTGGTCTCATTGTAATGATATAATTTCACGGTATAAGCTCCAACTGCCAAATTGAAATAAAAAGCTGAATTTTCCAAGTTATTAGCGATAATTACTTTTATCTCTTAAATTATGAACCTAAATTTAAGGATTTAGATTAAGAACAGTGTTAGAGAGCTAATTTTTTCTGCCAACAAACTGTCATGCAGTTTGGCAGATAATTTCTTTAAAAATGTATCTGTTTATTTGAGAAAAAAAAACAGTAGTGTACTTTCGACTAGAGTTAGTTACTATTCGCATGATATTTCAAGCTCATATTACCATAATTTGATAATCGAAAACTCAAAAAAAATACTTAGTTAATTTTCGCTTTCTATTTTGTAACAAATTTTGCAATCGTTAAGTAACTAAGTTGTTTTATTGAACTATTTGAAGAAAATAGTGCTCGGCGATAGACATAATATTTTTTTTTTTTTTTTTTTTATTTATTGATAAGAAACAAACAGTCTTATACAGAATTATGAGCAGACTTAAATTAACACAATCTAGACCTATAGTTTCCTTAAAGGTTTATGATAGCAGACAGCTATTACAAAGAAAGAAATGATTATTATCATAGAATTTTGATAGGTACCTATATGTTAATATAACAAAGTATATGGCAAAAAATAACTAAAATGACTTAAGCTAACCACTTTGGCTACATTTTATCGGTATAAATGCTTTAAGTAATTTAGTTAATTCTCACTTCAATTCATGTGCAAAAACAAGAAAATAATGATTTTACTAACTTTTTAAAATTGGAACTATGGCTCCTATTGATAAGACTGAAATTTGCAGAAAAAAAATGCAATATCGATGGCATTAAAAAGTCAATTTGGAGATTTTGGGACTTGGTGACTTTTCGCTTTACGGGGTCGCTCTATGCAATACTGTGTATAAATATCTAGCAGTTCTGGATCCTGACATAAGTACCTAGGTACTACGCACCTACTGCTGACAAGTATTATAGTGATGTATCTGACTAAGAAGTACTTTCTGTTGGTAGTCTTTGCGGCATTCATTATTGTGCTTTGTGCTGGGAAGGTGAATTTTTTTAAGTTAATTAACTTTTTTTAGTTTTGCCGTATTGTAATAGTAGTAGGGGAAAGATCACGAAAAAAAAACTTTTTAACAAAAAACGGAACTGACTTCAAAAACCTTTAAAATATTTTTCTACTAAGTAGTTTTAAGTCGGTGTCACAGCACGAGCCAGCAGGAGTATATTTTTTTTAAATAGCCTATATAGTGTCCCATCGGCCTCCCCTTTCTCTTTCCAATCGTCTCTGGCTTCGGCAAAATGTTGCCAGTCCGGCTGGAATCGCTCCAAATCGTCCCGCCACCTTCTTTTAGGCCTACCTCTGCTCCGGTGCCCGTCGCTTGGAACCCAATCAGTGGTGATTTTGGGCCAACGATCCGGATGCATCCGGCAGACATGTTCTGCCCAGTCCCACTTGAGTTTGGCGGTTTTTGTCCCCACATCAACAATTCGGGTTTTTGAGCGCAGTTCAGTGTTTCTTATTCTATCGGCTCTTCGAACACCTAGGATACTGCGCTCCATAGCCCGCTGGCAAACCTTGAGTTTGGACTTCTGGGCCTCAGTCAAAGACCAGGTCTGAGCACCGTAGGTTAGGATGGGCAGGATGCACATGTCAACGAGCTTGCGTTTTAAGGCTAGTGGAAGTGCTAAGTGCTTTCATGATTTTCGATACGGTTGTCGACTTCTTTGCCTTGTCTGTTTTCGAAGGAGACTATCTGGCCCAAATAAGTATACTCGTTGACATACTGAATCACATGCTCATCTACCATTACCCTACGTTTGATGCTATTCGTCATCAACTTAGTCTTTGACCGATTCATCGTAAGTCCAACTTCAAGGCTTGCTGTGCTTAGTTCTTGAAGCATTTTTTTGTAGTTCGCTCGCTGATGTTGAAAAGAGAACGATGTCATCAGCAAAACGAAGATTTGTCAACTTTTTGCTTCCGACATCGATTCCCTTGCTTTGCCAAGAGGCCGCCAGGAGTAATTGAAGCCCAATATATAGTATATAGGTGAGGTAGAAAACTATAGTTCCACTCCTGCTAGCTCGTGCTGAGACTCCGACTTCAAACTAGTAGAAAAATATTTAAAAGGTTTTTGAAGTCGGTTCCATTTTTTGTTAAAAAGTTTTATTTTTTCCACATCCACTTTCAGCTCCGCATCCGCTTCCGTTAACTTCCGCATCTACGGAGGCGAAACTCGTCGCCTCCGCATCCGCCTCCGCTAAGAAGGCCTCCGTTACAACCCTAGTCTTGGTCATAATCTAAGGTGTTAATATTCGATTTCAGGTTACATATTATATTATGACAGAACGGGCGAAGATAACTTATGTGAATTCGTCGTACCTATCGTTTGTGAATATATCAGCGAAGCGGCATAATCGGCGCAGTACCCTTTACTATGTGGACCTCCATTACGATCAGCTGGTGCCTTTCGATGATTCAATTAGAGTAAGACTTCATATAAATAGAGGAGGAGTATAGAGGAAACCCCGTTTTTACCCGTGTGGCGTCGGGTTAGAATTACACCTGTCCATTTCTTCCTTGGATGTCGTAAGAGGCGACAAAGGATATAGGTTAAGGTATACCGTCAGCGACAGGCTAGCAATCTGTCACTATTGTACCGTTTTTGTCAAACTCTAAACCTAAAATTGCTAAAAGTGGCTCCGAAGCGGTATCGTTTCGTGTGCTCTGCCTACGAGTATACCCCATTTGGGAATACAGGCGTGATGTTTGTGTGTGTGTGTGTGTGTGTGTGTGTATGTGTGTGTGTATAAAGGAAACCGTGGTCGCCTAATGGTTTGACCTACATAATCACCTCTCAAGCAGAGGAACGTAGACTCAAACCCCGGCTTGCACCTCTGAGTTTTTTCTAAATCAATGTGCGAAATTACATTTGAAATTTACCACGAGCTTTACGGTGAAGGCAAAACACCGTGAGGAAACCAATTCAATGGTGTGTGTGAAGTTCCCAATCCGCACTGGGCCCGCGTGGGAACTACGGCCCAAGCCCTCTCATTCTGAGAGGAGGCCCGGCAGTGGAACGTATATAGGCTGGGATGATGATGATGACGGAGACTTCATATACCTGAAAAATATTCACTCACTCACTAACTCACTTTTTGTCTGTCCCTGACTGAATGCTCCTCCCATCCACTCAAAGATTGACTGGTAGAGATCCCTCAAAGGGATAAGTTCGCCTTTGTACATATATCTCAATGTTTGTCAATTGTGTTTGTTTACTTATTTTGTACAATAAAGAGTTTACATACCTACATACATACGTTCTTGAAGACCAGCAGGGTGTCACTAAGAGGAGCTGAAGGAAACCCGTACCAGATCACATTTAATAAGCGACAGCGCTTTAGGAATCTACCCTACAATTTGCAAATCTTAAAACACCTACTACCCACATATTAATTTATTATATATTTCTACTTCACTAGATTTGCCACGTTTTTTACAGCATGTTTTTGTTGGGATTCTGTTTAGTTAGCATACTATATTTAACGCAGGTGGACTTCTATTTCTACGAGTTCCTGAGCAACGAGTACCGGCGTGGGTTCGTGGAGATGCACTTTGGCTGGTGCAAGCTGATCCACGAGGACCCTTTCTTCGGCGCCGCCATGAATCAGGGCAAGCTCCGAGAGCCCTGCCCCTTTCCACCGGTACCAAATTAACCACACTACAACAATTACGTTCTTGTTAGATGTTATTGAAATCACATGGTAGGATGATTACTTATTGGAGTATTTCATCGAATTAAAAACAGAAGTGGTATTCCCCTCACCCGCAACATTCTTCCGTAATGTTGGTCTGCATTGAGTCGATTCCAGAGTAGCCAGTAGGTTGTATACGCCGCAACAGCGCGCCAACAGCACTAGCTCTGCCTACCCTACTACCTACTAAATGCGCACCATAGGGTATATAATGTATGTGCCTTTCACGCATCTATAACCCCACATTTACACAATCGTGTTCGCCATTCGCGACAAACATTCGTAAACGAAGTGCCGTCGCAAACTTTTTGACATTCGCACACGAACATGGAGGACGTGATAATGGCGGCTTGCGCGCTACATCTATTGAGTTTATACAATTAATTAATTATAAAATATGCACTTCACTCCACTCGCATTTTGTTTACACGTCCTGTTGGGTCAGGCGCTACTGGCGCTAGCTGTCAACCGAATGCAGGCGAATGTGTAAACAGTAAATTCGTGTTCGCCATTCGTGCCCTTTGATTCGCGTCCGAAAAACCGCTCCGAACGCGAGCGCTCTGTTTACATATGTGTGTTCGTTATTCGCCTCGCCATTCGCCTCGGGATTCGTACGATTGTGTAAATGCGGCATAATGAAGGCAACTGCCATTGACAAGTGCCGATGGATTGTAAGGCGGGTTATAAATGCTTCGGGGCTACTACGAAATTCGAAATCGAAGTTCGAGTCGTTCCGTCCCTCTGACACTTATACTATTTAATACGAGAGTGAGAGGGATGGTACGATGCGAACTTCGATTTTTGAATTTCGGAGTAGGCCCTCTTGAAAGAAGCACCACGACCAGAGTGTAACAAAGAAGAAGGTACCCTGGATCGTACGCAAACCTTCTGTAGATGCACAGGGTTGCTTAGCTTGCGATATGACTAAAGCGGAATTACACTTTGTTGTTCGCCGCATGCTGCATGCGGCGACCGCAAAAGTATGAAGAACACTGTAGTCGGCCGCATTCGGTGATCAACAGATTCCACCGCCTTAATATGCCCGCCGCAGTAGATTGTAGTTTGAAACAAGTTCGGCGACCGCATTAGGCGAACAACAAAGTGTAATTTCCGCTTTACACGAGGTAGCTACGCGGTAGCATCAGTAGTCTCTCGCTCGCCACCGCAAACTAAGGCTACGTACGCACTGTGCGGCTAACCGTGCGGTTTCAGCGTGCCGTCCCTTTTCAAAGTACCGCTTGAGAAAGAGACGGCACGCTAAAACCGCACGGCTAGCCGCACAGAGCGTACGTAGCCTTACATGTTTATCTTTATCTGTTAGTAGATTAAAATGGAGTCAAATTGCAAGCCAATTTATCATTTGGATCAACGCTCAAGTACCATCAAGTACTCGTAGTTATCCCTAAACTTCCATCTACATTACATGATTTCCTGATGTCCTCCACGTCGTATACGGCAACGGCGAACCCTTCTACGAATTTAAGTCGGTTTGTTTCGCTCATGTGAGCGGATGTGACTCGCGAATCCGAGACACTATACTCTATTTATTAAACCAAGATACTAAAATGAAGTTTCATGTGTTACCTGTTTTTTACATCTCTTACATAGTGATGTGCCACAACCCGTAATCACCGAAAAGTTTCGGTAAGTACCTATGTTATACGTATAAAATGTTAAGATATTAATGGATCTGTGACGTACTAAACTAACTCACGTAGGGCACTAAGACATTCTAAAATTGGAGTAATGAAAATGCCACCGTTTAGGAGATATTTTGACTTTTTGTAGATAGATATTGATGTTTAAATTTCATTAGATTCTAAGCAAGTTCTGCTTAAAAGCTCAATGCTTATGGAAAGTAGAATATTGAATGCTATAATTTTATTTTTATTTGCATTATTTTCCATAAAATACTTGTTATGTTTTACCGATTATTTGCAATAATGTCAAAAACCGAAATCATGAGCAGCACTTTCGCAGATTCGTATTATAATAATTATTATAATTCATTAATTTATCAGATTACATAATTGATCCGGCTTTGTTAGTACCGTTAAAATAATAAAATACTTATTGACTATGTTAGTAAGTTATACAAAACAAAACAAAATATTTACCGCCTAGCAGTCATGACAGCCTCATAGTGCCTCATAAAAGGGGAGTCGTACAATCAAGGGCAAAGATCATATCGACACGGCCAAAGTTACAAAAATATGTATACACGGCTTTATGCACTTAACATTAAGGCCGTGTATACATATTTTTGCAACTATGGCCGTATCGATATGATCTTTGCCCTTGACTGTACCTGGCCGCCACAGTGCTCATGATGGGGTTGGAGCTGGCCCGCACCCTGCAAAGCAGAGAGACAAGTCTTTATGTTTTTATGCTGTATACTGGTCACATTATTTTTACATTTGACATACTGTCACTATAGAATCTTGGTTTAATAAATAGAGTATACATACGTAGAACACTACACTAATGCAAATTATTCTTACGTTTCGCAGGGCGACTATCATATGTACAACATGTCCATCCCGTCTGCGGCCATCCCCCCCGGGTTCCCGTTCACTAAGGGACGCATCTACGCGAACCTGACGCAACGCGGGAATTTCGTCTTCGGCGGTCACATCGACATGGAACTCAGAGAAAAGGTTATCAAATCTAAATCCAAGAATAAAAAATAAATTAGTATATTAAGCAGGGTATCCGTTTTCTTAGTTCCTCCACTAATTGTACTCTTATAATCTGCAACAGCTCTAGGTAGTGGATAAATTATACCATTTTTGGATGCATCTGAGCACTGTACCTAGTCTGGCTAACAATACGTCCCATGCCTAAGCTGCTATACGGCCAGATCTCAAAAAAACCGGCCAAGAGCGTGTCGGACACGCCCAAAATAGGGTTTCGTAGCCTTATCCAACGGTTCCCCACACTATAGGGTTGGATTAGAAAAAAAAAACACCCCCACTTTAAACGTCAATGGGAGGTTCCATAAAATATTTTTTTTAATTTTTATTGTACCATTTTGTCGGCATGGTTTACATATATATCCGTGCAAAATTACAGCTTTCTAGCACTGATAGTCCCTGAGAAATGCCGCGGACGGACCGACAGACAGACAGACAGACATGGCGAAACTATAAGGGTTCCGTTTTTGCCATTTTGGCTACGGAACCCTAAAAAACCATTTTTCGAGAAATACCGTGTTAAAGTTTTGGCAGCTTAGTCCGGTCAATGCATTTTAAATTTAGCTTGTTTTTCTCGGGATGATATTAAACTTCTCATGAATGAGTCACTTTTTAAAAATGTTGTATATTTTTTAAGATAAATAAATAATAAATATCACGGGACAATTGACCTAGTCCCAAAGTAATCTTAGCAAAGCTTGTGTTATGGGTAGGTACCTAAGCAACGGATAAATATAAATAAATAAATAAAATGTTAATAAAAAGATACAAGGCCTTTAATATAAGTATTTAGAGTTGTGGCCGTATAGCAGGCATGGGACGATAAGTTGGCAATGGAAAAAAACGGCAGTAAAAAATTACACATTTGGTAACACATTTTTTTTTTAAAAACGAAAATTCAATGTTTACACTGGTAACCCTGTAAATGAATAGATTAAAAAAACTAGGTACTTACCTATATATGAGTAATTGCTTATATTCAGTATGAATAAGTATTTACATATGTATTAAATAAATCGTATTAAATAAATGAAGCTCGTACGTTGAAGTGGCAATGGGCGGGCCATATAGCACGGAGAACGGATGGCCGTTGGGGCCGAAAACTTCTCGAGTGGAGGCCGCGGATCGGCAAGCGCAGCGTAGGACGTCCACCAACAAGATGGACGGATGACCTGGTTAAAGCCGCAGGTGTACGGTGGATGCAGGCCGCTGCCAACCGAAGCAACTGGAGGTCTGTGGGGAGGCCTATGTCCAACAGTGGACGTCCTACGGCTGAGATGATGATGATGATGATGATGAAATAAATGAAATTGTATAGTGTTGGTTGTTATTTACGTTAGTTCCTTTAACTCATAATTTAGCTGGAATAGTGACAATCTCGAATAAAACGGGATTAGTTTTTTTATTTCATTTACAAAAGAATATAAAGACATGGAGATCATTTATTCATATTCAAATTGTAGCGATCAAGAAATTACTCGCTATCATGGGGCAAGTACGGAGTGACATCTCGATGTGTTAATTGTAACCTTTAGACTGTTTTAAAAACCATATACTTTCTTTTAACTTTTAATTCAGGGAAAGGAATAAAAAAGTATCATGTGTTGTAAATTTTCTGTCGCAGAGGTAAGTAGTATGTAGACGTTTCCGTGGGTAGCTATTTTTATTAACATTTTAATAAACTACCTATCTGGTAATCTGAATTGGTTTTGTAATTTTTCAAATTGTAGTTAATTTTGTAATAGTGTTTACCCGCGACTTCGCACGCGTATTTATTTATTTATAACAGTTTAGATTTTAGGCTTACAGTACTTACAACACCAAAGCGCCTAGAATGCTAAAGATGTAATCATAACATCCAGCAGTCGAATTGTAATTCAGAGATTTTACCACAGAATAACTAATAGTAAGTACACCAAATTCCCGTACATATTTCCAAAAATTGCATCTTTATTGACGTTGCATTATAACATAGTGTCAAATTTCATGACTCTCTACGAAGCGAAGGAGATTTAGAGATTTTTTTGTTGGTAAGTAGATATCCCGTGGGAATATCGGAATAAATACGCACCAAATTTCATCCAAATCCGTCAGGCCTATCCTATATATACGACTTAATGTTAAGTGCATAAAATCGTGTATCTCTAGATCTCAATATATGTAACTATGGTTGTGTCGATAGTGTGTCATAGTGCAAAGGCACTTGACTGTACTCAAAAACTGAACAGATGATGTAACCCATCGACATCTATGTATCTACCTATATAACCTAACATCTAAATCTATTACGGGGTAGAGCACTGTATCCTAAAGCACAGGTTTTAATACCTATTTAGGGAGTGGAGTTCTAGTTTTATGGAATCTACCTATATTGCAACGATATTTTTGAAATAAATGTACGTACTATTATTTATTATACATATAAAATCCGAGAGTGCCGCTGTCAGATGTTCTTTTTTCGTGTGACCGCGCGTGGCAATGGACTAGCGCCAATCAGCCATTGACACCCAAAAAGGCTGAGAATCGGAAAAGCTATTCAAAATACACAAATTGAAGATACGTCTGATTCAATCATCTTATTATTTTCCAGAAAAGGTCTCAACGTCAAGTAATAACTTATTCATAGTTACGAGTTATACTATTATGAAGAAAATCGTATTCGTGTTCGAGAAGGTCATAGAAATTATTCTTGGAATAATGGGTTGATTAACAGAAGGGTGGTAATGAATACTGTACATTATTAATGGACATTAGGCTGCGTTTCCACCAGAGATGTGGAAGATGCGTAGCGAGGAATGTCTTTGTCATGAAGCAATAGAAACGCTCTATTTACCTATCCTTGCTCAGCGCAGTTGTAGTGGAAACAGCTCAGTGAAGCGAGGGTAGGTAAATGAAGCGTTTCTATTGGTTTATGACAAATACATTCCTCACTCATCTCTGGTGGAAACACAGCCTAATGGCCACTTTGGTCTTAAACGAAATTAAACGGTATTAAATTTCGGGCTGATTGCCCTGGTGAAGCACAGTAGTCCATGGGTGGTATTGTAGGTATGTTGGTTAGTAAAAAAGTGAAACCGGAAAATGGTGTGAATTTGTCTGAGTTTAAAATTGTCTCGTGTAGGTACAAGTTAATGTGAATTATTTTTAAAGTTGTTGCCTTATAAAGACCGGATAGTCTGCCATGCTTGAGGTCCCGAATTCGATTCCCAGATGGGGTTGCTGCTTATTTGTATGAAATATTTTTAAGCTTGAGCTCGAGTCTCGGATGTTTAATGAATACGGTATTTGAAAACTCCTGATTTTGCCATATCTTAATATTATTATGAAAATATAGATATACAGATAGTGTTTAGCGAAGAGAAAATTTGAATCGGTTGAAAATTGGATTTATAGTGATTTTTTGAAAATCTATATACCTGTCTCTTTCTCAAACGCTTTTCTCTATGCAGCAAGTATGGCGGTACTGGCGTGTGACGTCACATGCCAGTATGTCTTTCTCTGTCTAATCTTGAATTTCAAACCTTTATTACTTTGCAATTTGTAAAGGTAGCTTAAAAATTGTTTTTCTATTCGATAATTGTGTAATTATCTAGTTTTAATCTATAAAACATACAATATAGTCAAATACCGTATACAATGGGCCTCTGTGAAGACTAATACAACTCGACTAAAGCAATATGGTATTAAATTGTAAAAAATATGCTACATTTCAGTCTAATCAACGTTTTTCTAGCTTTTAAACAACGAAGAAAACTTTATACTAAATGGTATAATTATATCCCTTCAATTACACTTCATTTCGTTCGTTCGTTTTCGATCAAGCAGTCAATTCAGCAACTACTACGAAATTCGAAAATCAAAGTTCGTATAGTACCGTCCCTCTCACTCTTGTATTTTTTTTACGATTGGATGGCAAACGAGCAAGTCGGTCTCCTGATGGTAAGAGATCACCACCGCCCATAAGCATCTGCAACACCAGTGGTATTGCAGACGCTTTGCCAACCTAGAGGCCTAAGATGGGATACCTCACGTGCCAGTAATTTCACCGGCTGTCTTACTCTCCACGCCGAAACACAACAGTGCAAGCACTGCTGCTTCACGGCAGGATTAGCGAGCAAGATGGTGGTAGCAATCCGGGCGGACCTTGCACAAGATCCTACCACCTGCAAAATAAATTACCTGTATTAAATAACGTAAGCGTCAACGAGACGGCAAGATACGGAGTTCGATTTTTGCACATCGTTCTTTGACTTCGTAGTATGGCGAGGAGTTTAATTAAACCTCTCTGTAAGGAAATCAAGACCAACTAAGATCAAAATATTTAACCGTCTCAAAAAAAGAACGTATTCTGTAAAGTGTGGCAAACTGTAATAAACAGGAAGATTCTGTTCAAACTTCTCCGTTGTAACTTTCACCTGGTAAAATATGAAAAAAGGTGTTGAATTTATCTCTGGCCATTCTTATAAACGACTTCAACAAAAGGCTTTAAATTCTAATGCTTTGCGTACCTCCATTTCAAAGGGAATTCACGTAACGGGTGAATTAGACGGCGTTTCCTTTTTTTAAGTTTAACAACTTCTTTTTAGCGGACTTAACATGGCATCTACATTTGTAACTTCCATATTAGGACCCTAATCCTAATTATTAGAAACCGCGGTTTCTAATAATTAACCGCGGTTCACTTATATGTTTCATAAAATCGAATCTCATAATTTCGTTTCTCATAACAATCTTGAGCAGAATTATCATATCATCGAATTACTTTTCGCAAATATTTTTTTCCCATACTATTTCTCATAATTTTTTAAAGCAGAATATTAACATCACATAATATCGATGAGAATAATATTTATACGTTCGAATAGTTGCTACGCAGAAATACATATCTCATAATATTACTTTGCATAAGGATAATAAAAGGCAGAATAAAAGTTCTTGCAATTAAATTAATTGTAGTTCTATATTAACCTAACCTTTATTGGCAGGCAGTAAGATTCTGGCGCTTCGCCGGCCGCTGCCGCGGCACGCTCGCTTCGCTCGCTCGGCTCGCGTACTGTTGTGGTCGCAGTTATAACCTAACCCATCCTACTATATAGCTTCTGTTCTGTTCTGGCGCTTTGCCTGCTGCTGTTACAGCACGCATACTTTGCTGGTCTTACTTTAACCTTAACCCATTCTTATGGTAGCTGTAAGTTCCTTTAACTATGTCATTACGCCATGTTAAAGTCAGCGCTATTTAAAATTCCGTGGAAATACAATAGTCCAAACTATTATTTTGCTATGCCATTATGCCAAATAAAAATCGGCGATACTAATGTTCTGCTATTTAATATTCTGAGAAATGACTATTATTCGAAATGATAATTGTGAAAAGTGATGATTATGCAAAAGTATCATTCGGCTAAAAAAATTATGAGATACCTGTTATGCGAAGTGTATTTCGGAGAATCGATATTATGCAAGATAAAGGGAACCCTAAGAAACCACTATTATAATGATTCTTGATTTTTTGACAACTTGAAAAATAAAAATATATATTTTTTTACCTTTTTTATGAATTGGGGTAGCAAACGAGCACGTGGATCACTTGGGTTAGCATCATCTCTCATAGACACCATCAACACCAGAGAACTTCAGACGCATATCGTCCGTATTATATTTTTCGTGTGCGTGTGTGTACGTATGTCTCTTTTTTTTCAAATCAAACAGACCAAGGCATAAAACCTATTAATCTCACGAAACGTGTGGTTTGCCGAAATAAAGTTAAATTTATTTTTACAAAAAAAAACGGCAAGCGAAAAAAAATATCTATCTCCAGGAGTGAGCTACATTTTAAGTCAGTTGTTTTAAGTCTACTATTGATAAAAAATATAATATGGATCGTCCAAGAAAACTTAAGGTAAGGTACCCAATTGCTGCGTTGTGAATAAGCAAGCTGTCTTAAGATCGAGGTAAATCCAAAAACTTACGAGAACTTCAAACATGCGCAAGAGGTGTCGCATTTGTAAACAATTTGACATTGACGTTAGGTTTTTTTTTCGCTTGTGCGTTAGGACTTAGGACCAAGACAAAAACCGTATTCAAGCGTAGGTAGTAGTTCATTTTGGCGGGAATAAAAACTATTTTTTTTTTATTAATTGGTAGGTACTACAGAAACATCTGATATTTTTTCTTTTGACTAGTATAAGCTTATTCCTACCGATTAAAAAGCAGTTACTTTTAAAAATGTCATCCATCGCCTTCTCAATGAAGTAAATCTTGTTAGCATGAATCTGCGATAAAAATTAAAAGCGATTTCACATAGAAAAATGTTCGTTCCATGTTTAGAATTGTGTGAAACTACAGAGCTCAGGGTTAGCTGTATCTGGTTGGAGTTAAAATCTACATGAAATGGATTAAATGCTTTTGGCCTCTCACGTAGCCACCAAACTGATGAAATTATGCCCTTATTCCTCGTACAAATGCAAAGAGTAGTACCAATATAGAAAAAGAGTGGTAACTCTATGGTCAACTTTGCATGTATGGTAACAAGCACTATCTGGTAGCTAGCTGAAGAACTAAATCTGACATAACACACACATGTACATGCACGCACACAACAAGCTTAACGTCTATAAAGCCCAGTTTAGACCTGTAAGAAAATTGCGCAAGTTGCATTACATCGCGAGGCCGGAAAGCAAACGAGTTTATGGTGGTCACTTCACTTGGTCACCCAAGCGGAGCAATGTAATACAACTTTAAGAAAACAGCAAAAAACCAGATAAAGTTAAAAATCATCCGCGAAAGCCAGACAGCCAACATACAGCGGAAAGATGGCGGACAGACTGAATTTTTCAAGGCCACGTTTGACACAGTTCTCAATTTAGTGCTATCATTTTGTCGCCAGAGGCACTGGCGTGTACGTGAAAAGGTGACGTTTAAAGTGTGCCCCCACTGTACCAATGTTAGACACATGTAACATAACGTTGCAATGTTTCACCAACCCTCATGCATGTCGCTGCAGGATTTAACGTGTGAAATATACCTATGTACTGTCTCGGCACTGCTGAAGATATTTTTAAAACGGATTTTATTGTTTATTTAAATTAATTTAAAAGTGTGTACCTACTCCTAAAAGGTGACTATTGAAAAATAAAATAAAAGGAGTAATATATAGGAGTAGGGTTGCCTGGAAGAGATCGCTCTGAAGCGATAAGGCCGCCTATTGCTTACCTTAGGAAATCTCTATGTACCTACTTGTGTTTTCTGTACTGCTTACTGTGTTGGTGTGCAATAAAGAGTTGTTGTATTGTATTGTATTGTATTGTTGTAATGCGGCCAGCATCATGGGAACCCTGCCACAGGCAGATCTTTCAGGCTTTTGATTTTTACCTATAGTAACATGTATATTTCAAAATTAAATGTAATTTCGCACATGAATTTCGAAAAACTCAAAGGTGCTAGCCAGGGTTTGAACCCACGATCCTCAGCTTGAGAGGCGATAGGTCAAGCCACTAGACCACCACGAGCTTTAGGGTGAAGGAAAACATCGTGAGGAAACCTGGACAAACCTGCGAGGGTATTCAACGTGTGAGGTTCCCAATCCGCACTGGGCTCGCGTGGGGACTAGGTATTCGTATGGCCCAAGCCCTGTCATTCTGAGAGGAGGCTTGTGCCCAGCAGTGGGACGTATATAGGCTGGAATGGTGTGTATTTAGTTAAGGTTTCTTAGGTTAGTTCTCTTTGTCTTCTTTTTAACTGTTAAATTAATGTTTTTTTTGCACAGACGGCATTACATTTATCCATCAAATAAAATAAAATAAATTAAAAGATATCTGCGTCCTTATTCCTTATAATTTTTACAGCTTATTTAACACCCCTTGTAAACTAAATAAGTACCTATCGTTGTGTAGACTTTAGCCTAGCAGTGGGATGGGACATCAATCCAGGCTACATAATAAATTTGTTGAGTCTCCTTTCAATTAGTTTAGAGCAGATCGAGGGTAGTATATTCTAAATCTATGATACTCTGTGGTTTATCTGTCATTGCAGTAATGATGGAGACACTTCAGAAGTTCGGCCTGAAGCACCATGACTTACCGACAATGCTTTGGAATGTGACTGTACTTCTTAGGATCTTGGCTCTGGACGTCGATGGAAGAAACACAAGTTAGTTAGATTCAGTTACAGAATTAATAAATAATTAAGAAGAAAATGAATAATTATATCTTTCCGTTACTTTTAACACTTTCGTGTTTTCAATATCGTTCTTTCGTTAATTTACAAACCCGTTTTTTTTTTAATATTGTAAAATACTCGAACAGCGAAGTTAGATTGGACATAATGAGGGCTATCGCGTATGAATTCGCCGCTAGAGGCGCTAGTGTAGCGTGAGGTCTCCGAAGTGTCAAATCTCATAGTTTTTGGGTGAGCTACGTGGGTTTATTTATAATTAGAATAATTTTGTGAATATTTTGCAATATCTGAAATTAATTATGACAAATATGCGTACCGGGGCAATGAATGTCTGTGTTTTGAGACAGTTTTGTCTTTCGGAAACCTTTGTCCTCCCTTTTTTCCGAACAAAACGGGGACTATGCAACACTTTGGCATGCTCGATATTTTTATGGTACGTTTTTAAAGTGTATTAAATATGATTTTAATCTAAACTTTGTTTTCACGCCCGTAATAACAGACTTTGAAAGCCATACTTAAAAACCTCACGCAATAGTGCGCCATCTAGTGAGACAAAAAACGATAGCCCTCATTGTCCCATTCTTCCCTGCCAGTAACTTTATTCATTATAATATATTATATTATCAGATTTATCAGGTTTGATCTCATTATTAGTGGTGTCACAGCAAATTAAATAATTCATGTTCCGAATTCAAATCTAATTTCTGCCTCCTATGAAAGTCTTGGAGATAAGACTTTGCTCACACTTATTGGAGAACCAATCGTTGGCTTTGGAATAGGTGTGATAAATAGTAGATGGTACAACAAGAGCTTAAAACGAGCCATTTTACCTGAGGCGTTCATATAGCCACCCGAGCCGGTACGGCGAGGGTAGGTAGACACGTCGAGGGGAAATGGGTTTAATGCTCGAGTTTTACACTCTGCTTTTCACTTTGATTGAGAAGAAATTAAATAGCAACAGCGGAAACAATTGTTCACTTACTAGGAACCTTTTATTTTTCATGTATTTTTATACAGTCAATTATCCATTTTTAATTTTATTGATTTTTAGTTATAAGTCCATAAAATAAAAGTTATTAAAAAAATATATAGAAACTTTTTTGTTTGTGTCTGTTGACCTTGGTCTTAGACGAAGATTTTACTTTATGCACTAGAGCATAAAAAGAAATTTGATGTCGCCTAGATCCAGCATAAATACCAACCTTACGAGCATGAGAAGTGAAAAAGATATTTAACGAGTAATTAGTTTCGTCGTAATGTTACAAGTATTCGGACTCTTTTTTTACTCTTTGGTAGGTAGTAGCAATCCAAAGGACCCAGAAAAGTAGACAAATATTAACGACTTTGCAACTATAACCTTATTTCTGTTTTCAGACATCTCTCCATTTATCTACTTGTTTATGGCGATCACGTTTGCCTTCTACTTCTACACTTACCACTTGTCAACAGTTTGGTTCATTTTCTGGCACGGTGGCGGCGCGTTGTTGTTCAACATAATTCTTTTCTCGCTCGGTATTAGTAGTCTTATCGGAGTTATTAAGCTCATATACATGTATTTCAACAGGTAAGAGCTTTAGTCAATTCAATGTTTAATTTAATAAAATGGAAAAAAAAGACTTCCGTTTTTTAAGGCAGTCGTAGAGAAAAGGCATGTAGTGTTTATGGCTACTGTTCATACATTGCATGCTCTTTAACCATGTTTAGACAATCCCAAAAGCCTAAAGCCTTTAGGTGGATGTCACTTGCAAAGCATTTTTTTCTACATTTTAAATTAGATTAAAAAAATACATAGTTCCCGCGGGATTGCGAGGATAAAATTATACGCGGACGGAGCCGCGGGCAACAGCTAATACAGAAATTAGTAAAAAATAAATTGTTGGTAAAAATTTCATTTTCAATACAAGCTTTTTTTGCTGATTGTACTTTTGGTTGACTGTGCTTGTATTGTCACCCAAACTACATTTGCATACCAAATTTCAAGTCGATGCCATTAACCGTTGAAGAGTTCCGTCCTGTAAAGACGATCCTGGCCAGACTACCAGATTATTGTATTGTCACGCAAGTTACATACGTATACCAAATTACAAGTCAATCCGACTACTGGAAGTTGGTCGAATTTAACAGACAGACATACAGACAGACAACGGGACAGGTGAAACTAAATAAAAGCTCGTAAAAACTTATTAACTTAATTATAACGTAGTTCTGAGTGGAGAGCCTTGGGGGAGGCCTATGTCCAGCAGTGGACGTCTTTCGGCTGACATGATGATGATGATGATAGTTCATTGGTAAGGATGCAATGCAAAAAATACGAGTAATACCAGAATCATTAAATTTTTAGGAAGAAACTTCAGAAAATAGTAGCAGAATACCTTCTGTGCGATGATTCTGTAGTCCCTGGAAGCCGATTGGCGGAAAATATCATGATGACTCTCAGGAAAGTGAAGAGACGCGCTGCGATTTTTTGGTTGGTCATCATCATTAATGGCATAGTTTACGCGACCACGCCCCTCTTGACTCCAGGCAAGCACCTGATGGAGGACAAGCAGATACTGTGGGGTAAGATGCTGAGTTGATTATGGTGATGAATTAATTAGATGTGCAGGTTGTTGCAGCAAAAAGAGCCCACCCAGTGGCACCCTGCAGTGGGTGTAGTAACTTATTTACAATTTTACTAATACCTATGTATTATAAAGCTTAAGTGACTATATTAAATGATATTGTAACGGATAACTCACATTTTAAATCGACTTTAGCTAGACATGTTTCGGGCTAATTCGTAGCACTTCTTCCTCTCTCTTCTTTGTCGGATACTCTTGGCAGAGCAGTCGTGGTCACGTAGCACGTCGAACAATTCTAGCACTTCTTCCTACCAATGCTGCTCGCGCTGCTCCTAGGAAGAAGGGCTACAAATTAGTCCGAAACATATCGAGCTAAACTATATTTAAGACGTGAGTTATTCGTTACAATATAATTTCATATGAGTGAGTCTCGCGGTAGTTTCATGTTCTAAAGTGATGTTTGTTTCTTTGTATGTTTCGCTTTCACGCCTAAAATATTCAAGTGTTAAGTGTTTTCTAGATTTTTTATTAATTTTATACAGATTAAAAATTATAAAAAAAATTATATAGAAACTTTTTTGTTTGTGGCTATTTGCTGTGACCTAATTGCCTTGGTCTTAGACGGAGATTTTACTTTATGCACTAAAGCATAAAAAGTCATTTTATGACGCCTAGATCCAGCATAAACACGAACTTTACCAGCATGAGAAGTAAAAAAATATTAGGGCACTCGCGTGCGTGCGATAAAAATGAGGTATCCTATGAATATCAATTTGATCTTGGAGACACAATCGTTTGACATAAGTATACAATTTTGCTTACAAGAACTTTTTTTTCAGGCCTAGAGCCGATGTTCGAGTCTCCAAACTACGAAATAGCTTTCACAGCGGAGTTTTTCGCCGTATTTCTCTCAGTATATGCTCCAGCCAACATCACAGGACTTCTCATCATCATGGTCGGCTATACTGAAGCACAGATGCTGGCTCTGAGTCAGGAGTTACTTCATCTCTGGAATGACGCCCAAAATAACTACCAGCGTACGCTTCATGCAAATTTACCGACTGGAACCTGCAGTAGGATATCTAGCCTCCTCACTTCAGAACCTAAACAATTCAACGATCCAGCTTTAAAAAAGAAATCAAGCGTAACTTCTGTCATTTTTGTTACAGAGCATAAGGACAAAACGATTAATGACTTTATTAAACAGCGTTTAGCGAGTATAATGAAAATGCATGCAATTAATATAAATCTTATTAAAACAGTTGAAAACATATTTCAAAGCGCGATTGCCATAGAGTTTTGTTTACTCTCTGGAGGGCTCATAGCAGAGTTGTTGGGCGGTTTAGAAAACACGTATGTTCAAGTGCCATTTGCTTTGGTACAAGTGGCTATGGATTGTATAACAGGGCAGAAACTAGTAGATGCTAACACGATGTTTGTTGAAGCCATTTACGACTGTAAGTGGGAAAACTTTGGCGTGAGCAATATGAAGTTGGTAGCGGTCATGCTCCAGAATGCACAGAAGACTATGAAGTTATCCGCGGGTGGAGTTAATAATTTGAACTATTCAACCCTTATGTCTGTGATCAGATCTATTTATTCAGCTTACACCGCTCTTCGATCAACTATGAATAAACACAATTAAACGAATTTAAATTCAAGATATGTATTGATGTTTGCTTTATCTTTTTTATCTTCAGAAACTTCTCTGCTTCAAATACGCATTTTAGAAATATGTCCAAAGGAAAGGAAGACATCTTAATTTTTCGCTAGACGATCGAAACATTAATTTAAGTTTGTGTAAATTATAAAAATATAAAATTTAATTCTAGTAGATATTTTAGGCAGATATGCAGGATATCTTACTTTTTAATTAGATTATAATTTAATATCCTCTGACTCTGTACTTAGTCGTCAACTGTTGTTGCATGCTACCCTCTCTTATTTAGATTTAAGAAATGATTGTTTTCTCAGTAAGTGATTTGTGTAAATCTTATGAGAAATAAATATCTTAAACCATATAAGTATCCAACAATTGTGGCTATACCCTACCGGGGTGCATAAATATTTTAAGTTCTAGAATAAGTCTTATGTACTTTGTTTTTTCCAAATAAATGAATACTGAATACTGAACAATTCAAATTGATGAGCTATTCAGTTCCCGATGAAACTGCAAAACATTGTAAAACGGACGCCTTTACCGAAGAAGGTCATTATAACTTTCAGTACACTACGGCACAATAATAGCTGTTTTTTTGGTAAAAGACTACAGAAAATACATACATACTTAGAGGAGCTGTTGAAATATAGGTTTTTAATGAATGTGTAGTGTATTTAACCAGACAGAAACGTAATGGTGCTAATGCAGCGTTGGCTGAGCCAATTTATAGTCAAAGTCAAAGTCAAAATATCTTTATTCAATTTAGGCTATAACAAGCACTTATGAATGTCAAAAAAAAACTACCACCGGTTCGGAAAAGCCTCTGTTGAGAAGAATCCGGCAAGAAACTCAACGAGGTATATTTTTTAAACAGATTTACAATATTATTAAATGATATCTATACATGACAAGTATTTAACACATCTTTATTTTTAACACAGTAGGTTCGCTATTTGAAGGGATCGCCAATGCGGATCGGAATTATTTCCAAATATATATTAGTAGGTAAGTAATTATTATTGATAGAGCTTGAGTACGAAAGTTGGCTATGGAACATATCGTCATGCTGCAGAACGTGGAAAAGACCATAGAGGTGTCGGAGGGAAATCAAAATGTAGAACTTCCGTTCGTGATAAATTCTATTCATTAGGCTTAAACTATTATGAACCAGAACAGCAAGAATAATTATGATGAACAATATCTGTAATGATTTATTATGAACAAGAGCAATTAATGTGATTATGAAGTTAAAGAAAAGAAAGAAAGAAAGAAAATACATTTATTTAACGCCATAAAAAACAAACATAGGAACAAACATAGAACAAATAAAGACATACATGACGCTAAACAGGTCCCCACTCAGCATAATGCCACGGCAAGCCGTGGCGCTGATTTTAAGTTCCACATATTTTAATAAATTCGTGCACCTTATATCGTTAAAGATTACTTTAAACCGCTTGTTTTGTCATTTCACCGCAAACTCATATTTTATAAGTAAAAAAAAACACGTCAAAGTTTCAAACTTTTCGTCGCTTCACTCACTTCCCTTTGGTTATTTTTTTAGCTTGAAAACTTCTTGATCCATGATCCATGGTCCCAAAAAAAAATGAGTTTGTGGTGAAATGACAAAACACGCCTCCATTCTTTTTTCATGTTCTCCAGCATATAACGAAACCAGTAATTAATTATCAGTTTTCTTGAACAAATCTCTCAACAGAAATTAGAAGGTTTGGTCAATTTTCAGCACTTTGAAGGACATTTTCTCCAAACAGGTTGAGTTTGGGCAGCTAAAAAAAATATGTGTCCGTTATTTTAGACTACTCTATAACATATATCAAAATAAATCAAATCGGAGTCGGACAGTTGGGTACCCTTCCTTGTTAGTCCGCTAACTAGCAGAAATAAAAAATGGCGGCAGCATAATATGCATTAATAATACACCATTAATATTAATAGGGTATTAGTAGGACGAATTCTACTATTATTATAAATGTGAAATTGTATGAGGGTTTGTTTGTTTCTTACTCCTTCACGCTAAAAGGGCTGCATGGATTTGTATAAAATTAGGTATGCAAACAGCTACTTAAAAGTCCGAGTAGCACATATATATACAACGTTAATGAATTCCATGATACCTAATTAGTTTTGAGAATTCCCATGAGATTTTTTGCGATGTTATAACTGCTAGACCAAGCTGCGGGTAAATGTTAGTATCAAATACATATTAATTAGTTACTTTTAAAATAGAGAGTAAGTAGTCATTTTTAATATACGAAATATTTATTGAAAGCGCGGTTAAACCCTCTAATTAACTATTAAAAAGACGTTAATTTGTACAATGTCAAAGCATGAGTCAATCGAAGATTTCCAACAAAAAAAGGTGGCATTACTTAGTGAAAAGTATTTCGGGTAATTTAGTTTTAGATTTTTTAATGTTTCGAATTACTATGTATACAATGTGTGTTTCTTGATTTCTGTAAACTTCGACAGACCAGATAATTGATAACAATTGCCTGGTACTTGAATTTTGGACCAAATCGAATAAAGCATCACACATTATTAAAGGTTAAATTACAAAATTCACAAACTTGATGAGTGCCATTGACTCACTCTTTTAACCTTCTTTTGCTAAATATGTATGAATTAACGACACTTTCGTTACGGGCTTTTAAAAGCGTCCTAGATTAAGAACTTTTAGGACCTAACTACATACGCTAGCTGGCGCGCGTACACGGGGCACGGGAACAGTTAGCGCTGCCACAAAATAAATAATAGTATGGCCACAGAACAGATAGGTACAGAAATCAATCTACATACAAAGTGCGCTCGAGCAATCACCGACACGATATCTCGGACCGGTTGGGACCAGTGCGAGCGCGAGTGCCATCCGCTTGAGACACGCGTCTGTGAACTTTTTTGTGCAATAATGGGGAATGATAATTTATTACACTTTAAAATATAATAATCGTGCATTTCGCCAATGTCCAAATCGTCGCAAGATATTTTCTGTGACAACCATATCGAAAGCACAAATTGAGACATGGATGCACAGAAAAACTAGAAAAAGAGATCAGCACTGGGAATCGAACCCAGGTCCTCAGCATTCCGTGCTGCGTGCTATAACCCCTACACCACTACTGGACAACAAGAGTTGGAAATGTTTGAAAAATATTAGAAAGTTTGGGTGGAAGCATCACGACCTGTCCACAATCCTGTGGAACATCGCTTTCATGTTGCGCCTGCTCACGTTGAACGTGGATGGTCGCCACAAGAAACGTTAGTAGGTATATCATCATACACTTAAACTAGTTTAGGTACTAATTTCATTTGGAACTCGAAAAAATATAGTTTTTTTTTCTTTCTCATTTGAATCTTCAGGTAAACGAAGAAATCGACGAGTCCCGAGCGACATTAACATTCAAGTTCAACCCTCGACAAGAAAGTTAATAGATTCCTATTTTTATACTTTTTACCCGACTGCCTGAAGAAGGGCTTGGAAGGGATGGGAGGGGATGTTTTTCTAGCGTATATATTGCAGACTGAGATCTATTTTTTTGATCGCCTAAACGGCAGAACTAGGGCTGAACGGTTATCAACGTGTGGGCTATCATTAAATTTGTCAAAACTGTCGGAGTAGCATAGAGTATAAATATATATAATATTTCGAAATGCCTTCCGTAAAAAAATTAAAAAGTGGCGTTCTAAGGGGGAAGCCATAAATATATAGTGTTTAACTAAAGGAGGGTCCTCTACACTCACAATTTTCGTTGACATTCTTGTTGCGTGCATTAGATATTTCGTTAGTGCATTGTTTTCAGAGATACCAATCTTAATCTAGGTCGTGACACTGGTATCTAATGCCTGATACGTCTACGTGTTTCTCGTATCTTCGTCCTGGTCCACCTTCCTCCGCGATGTGGAAATGGAACTGGTTGACTAGGTCATTATCTACTCTCTCGGGGCCAGCAGTACGATCGGAGTCACCAAGTTTGCGTACATGTAGGGCAGAAGTACCGGTTTTGGCCACCTTAAGCCCGTTTTTGGCCAGTTGACATGTGCAGTCAAATATAAAAAAACTATAGTACTAAAATAATATGTTTAAATAATACAAACGTACAAACACATACACACTTTCGCATTTATAATATTAGTATGGATGGATACCAGCGTTGTCTTACTATACTATCTCATTGCGCATGATGCGGAATAATCACATAGACTTCACTTGCAAAAGAGTCTTTTTTATTTGACTGGATGGCAAACGAGCAAGTGGGTCTCCTGATGGTAAGAGATCACCACCGCCCATAAACATCTGCAACACCTGGGGTATTGCAGATGCTTTGCCAACCTCTAGGTTGCGCTAGGGCCTCTAGGCCTAAAATGGGCCAGTAATTTCACCGGCTGTCTTACTCTCCACGCCGAAATACTACAGTGCAAGCACTGCTGCTTCACGGCAGGATTAGCGAGCAAGATGGTGGTAGCAATCCGGGCGGACCTTGCACAAGGTCCTAGCACCTGCTGTCACGACTCGATGTTAATTCTTGCACCAAAAATAAATAGTTTGAAAGCAAATTGTTTCTTTTCCTCCTTCCACCCTCGAAAGCCCTCGAGTGGCGACCGCGAACTGGAAGACGAAGCGTTGGCAGGCCTCCCACCAGGTGGACTGACGACATCGTGAGAGTTATGGGAAACCGGTGGATCCACGTGGCGAGTTGTCGTTCATTATAGCGTTCTAAGGGGGAGTCCTTTGTTCAGCAGTGGACGTCTTCCGGCTGATGATGATGCCGATGAATCTGTTTCTAGGCCCAGCACACATGGTGAAACGCAACTGCAAAGAAACTGCAACTTCTAGGTACTTTTCAGTTTCATTTGAGTTTATGCCATAGACTCCTTTGAGAGACCACACATGACGCAACCATTTTGAAAACCGGTTTGAACCATGTTGCTGAACTGATTTCAGTTCAAATTCAAATGGCGGCAAAAGTCGGCGTGCAGGAAACTCGTGTTTGCGTTTCATCGGCTTGGCATCTTTTTCGGTGCAATACAATTGCTGACGACGAATATTAAACAATCCATGAATTTTCTATCAGTTTCTTTTAACTCTTTGGCAGCCACAAACATACGGCAGTTCTTTTCAATGTAGGGATGTATCCACACACTTCTTCGTTTACGCCATCTTTGTCGAAGATACAAATACAGAAGCATAAGTAACTCTTCATCACTTGAACTAGACATTTTGTAGACGTCTGCTCTCAAAACAGAAATGATTGTGAATAATTTTATCACATTGTGGTTGCGGATGTGTGGAAAAAAATTGAAACTGGTTTCAAACCAATAATTTCAAAAGGGTTTCGTTGCAGTAGCGTTTCACCGTGTGTGCTGGCCCTTATTGTTAAGTATTGAATTTTCTGCTACATCCGGGAGTGGACCTTGCGCGGGACAAAGACCCCCGACGCAGAAAGACGGGTTTTATGAGTTTGGCCTCAATGTCTGTCTGACTGTGTGACATCGGAACTCTTAAATGGTTGGACCGATTTCAATGCAATTTTTGACGAGAAAGATAGTTTGTTGCGGTGGTTCTTCGCTGTATTTCATTAAAATTGGTTCAGCCGTTTTTAAAATATTTAACTTATTTACGAAATTTTTATTTAATAAGTAATTACATACAAAATATCCATAGGACTAAAACTACTATTAAATTAACTACTATTATTTAATTAACAAAAACTAAAACTTTGATTAAAAAAGAGAGTTGGGCCTCTTGGCATGGTGCCCATCACGCAGGCAGCATTCCCGCGTTGAACTGCGATTTAGATTCTTTGCGCGAGAAAGCTGCCGGCGCGAGGGTTGCCTGTTGCCTCCCTTAACCTACTGCTGAGCTCCCTGTGTAGCTGCAGCGCACCCTTACCCCAAGGACCTAGAGTCTCGACGCCGAAAGCAAAGAAATGATATTGGGCGCCGAAACAGCTATATTTTGTGACCTTGAGGCGTTCCCAGGCGTCTGCCGCCGCCCCCGCACATTTGGTAGTTGCTGGTAGGGAGGACGCCGCCAGGGTATCTATACAGGTAGCGTCCCACACCAGCGCACTTATTTAAGTTGGTGAGTTTATTATTCTAATATTATACAAATAGTGCAAAGTGCCAGCGGGATACAGGCACACTTATGGGAAACAGATAGTGCTACTTCTAAGGGATTCAAGTTCTCCTTAAGGTAATTATTTGAGGTGTAAGATAAATGTTACAGAATAAAAACACACATTTGATGTGGTCTGTTTTATTTTGAACATAAGGATATGTACCGATAAGATGCTTTATATTATAAGAGATCGATAAAGTTTATTTTGGTTAAAAAAAGCAAAATCCAATTTTAACGGTAACGAAAATGAGCATCGAGACCACGAAAAAGAACATTTTGTTTATT